>NW_006159617.1:4821527-4836225 GCF_000334495.1 Tupaia belangeri chinensis | reverse complement strand
TATTGGAATGCCTTTTATTTCTTTCTCTTGTCTGTTCTCATTAGCTAGAACTTCTAGTACTATATTGAATAGGAGCAGAGAAAGTGGGCAGCCTTGTCTTGTACCCAATTTTAGTGGAGAAGCTTTCAGCTTTTCCCCATTCAATATAATGTTAGCTGTAGTATTTTCATAAATGGCTTTTATTATGCTGAGGAACATAATTTTACTGAGAGTCTTGATCATAAAGGCATATGGTATTTTATTGAATGCTTTTCTGGCATCAATTGAAATGATCATATGGTTTTTATCTTTCTTTCTGTTAATATGGTGTATTATATTTATGGTTTTGCATATACTGAACCACCCTTGCATTCCTGGAATAATGCCTATCTGGTCATAATGAATAACCTTTTTTATATACTGTTGAATATGGTTAGCAAGTATCTTGTTGAGAATTTTTGCATCTATATTCATCATGGATATAGGTCTGTAGTTTTCCTTTTTTGTTGTATCCTTATCCATTTTCGGAATGAGGGTAATGGAGGCTTCCTAGAATGAATTTGAAAGGGTTCTTTCCTTTTGGATCTCTAGAAACAGTGTGCGTAGAATGGGGGTTACCTCTTGTTTAAAAGTTTTGAAAAATTTGGCAGTGAAACCATCGTGTCCTGGACTTTTATTTGTTGGGAGGTTATTTATTACTGATTCAACCTCATTGCTTGTTATTGGTATATTAAGCTTTCTATGTCCTCCTGAGTCAATCTTGGCAGATTATATGTGTCCAGGAATTTGTCCATCTCATCCAGGTTTTCTTCTTTGTTGGCATAGAGTCGCTCATAGTATCCTCTCATGATGTTTTATATTTCTGTTATATCTGTTGTAATGTTGCCTCATTTGTTGTGGATTTGACTTCTCTGGTTCCTTTCTCTCTTCTTCTTAATTATTCTGGCTAATGATGTGTCAATCTTGTTTATCTTTTCAAAGAATCAGCTTTTGATTTCATTTATTTTCTATATAGTTGACTTATTTTTTATTTCATTTATTTGTATTAGAATCTTTATTATTTTTTTTCCTCCTGGCATTTTTTGGATTTTTTTTGTTGTTCTTTTTACAATTCCCTGAGGCATGGTGTTAGGTTCTTCTTTTGCCACCTTTCCATCTTTTTGTTGCACACAAATTGCTATGAACTTCCCTTTTATGACTGCTTTTGCAGTATCCCATGGATTATGGAAACTTGTGTACTCATTATCATTAGTTTCCATGAATCTTTTGATTTCTGTCTTAATCTCTGCAGTAGTCATGGAGTCATTCAGAAGTAGGTTATTTAGTTTCCATGTATTTGTTTATTTTCGACGGCTTTTCCTGAGATTAATATCCATCATGGTGGATATAGTTTCTATGCCTTTGAATCTGTAAAGGCTGGTTTTGTGCCCTATCATGTGATTAATCTTTGAGAAAGTACCATGCAGGCTGAGAAAAATGTATATTTTGTTTTGGGGTGGAAAGTTCTATGGATGTCTATCAAGCCCATTTGATTTATGCTATCCTTGAGGTCCTGAATCTCTTTGCTTATTTTTTGTCTTGTTGACCTGTCTAAAGGAGATAATGGGGTGTTGAAATCTCTAACAATTATGGTGTTAAAGTCTATCCCTCCTTTTAGATCTAGCCATCTCTCTTTTACATATTTGGGTGCTCCTGATTTCAGTGCATAGATATTTATGAACATTATATCTTCTGGGTGAATTAGCCCTTTTATTACTATATAATGCCCTTGTTTGTCTTTTCTTCTTATTTTTTTTTTTCTTGAAGCCTATTTTGTCCGAAATCAGTATAGCAACTCCTGCTTTTCTTTGGTTTCCATTTGCATGGAATACCTTTTTCCAGTCCTTCACTTTTAGTCTATGTATGT
This sequence comes from Tupaia belangeri chinensis, assembly GCF_000334495.1. Lineage (NCBI taxonomy): Eukaryota > Metazoa > Chordata > Mammalia > Scandentia > Tupaiidae > Tupaia > Tupaia belangeri. Next base: position 4,834,340 of record NW_006159617.1, on the reverse strand, counting down.
CTTTATCCATGAGATGGGTTTCTTGTAGGCAGAAGATGGAGGGTTTCTGATTTTTAATCCATTCAGCCAGTCTGTGTATCTTGATCGGAGAATTTAATCCATTGACATTCAATGTTATTATCAATATTTGCAGACTTGTCCCTACCATTAAGTTGGCCATATTCCTGGTTGTTTTTTTGTTCTCTTATTGCTGTCTGTTTCTCTTTAGTTTTCTTGGTATAGTATTCCTTTCAGAATTTCTTGAAGAGCTGGTCTGGAGTTGGTAAATCTATCAGGTTTTGTTTATCTGAGAATGCTTTTATTTTCTTTTCCCACATGAAGGACAATCTTGCCAGATATAGCATTCTTGGTTGAAATTGTTTTTCATTTAACATTTTGAATACATTTCCCCATTCTTTGCTTGCTTGCATTGTTTCTGATGAGATATCAGGTGTTAGCCTGATGGGATAGCCTTAGTAAGTGATTTGACATTTCTCTCTTGCCAATCTTAGTATCTTGTCTTTGTCTATCATTTTGGTCAATCTAACTATAATGTAGCATGGAGAGGATCTTCTTGGATTGATTCTACTTGGGTTCTTTGTATTTCTTGGGTCTGGATGTTTGAGTGCTTCTCTAGACTTGAAAAGTTTTCTTTGAGGATTTTGTGGAATAGATTATCAATGCCCTTATTAGTTTCTTCACCTTCTGGGATACCAATTATTTGTATATTTGAGCATTTTATGGTATCTAGTATTTCTCGTGTATTATCCTCAGTTTTCTTGCCTGTTTTCTCAGTATTTTTGATAATTTTTTCTAGGTAATTGGTTTTTTCTTCTACTTCCAAAATTCAATCTTCTGCATGGTTTAGCCTGCTTTTGATACTGTTGAGGAAGATTTTAATTTCCTGTATTATAAGCCTTCATGTCTAACAGTTCTGACAGTTTTAAGGTGTCCATTAAAAAGTATCATATTCTTTCATATTGTGGAAGGATTTTCTTATCTCTTGAAGCTAAATGTCTCTTTTCTCTTGCATCTCATAGAATTTTGTTGCCATAAATATTCTAAATTCTTTTTCTTGCATTTCGGTAATATGCTCTAAATATTCCCTACTTGATGACAGGTTACACTGTTCCCTTGGTGGGAATGTACTACTTGATTCTCTCATTCTTGAGGCTTTCCTTCGATTTTTAGTCACTTGGTAATGTATTCACTTCTTTTTGGAGAGGGATTCAGTGACTGTGAACTCGTGTGTTTCCCTCACTATTAAATAATTCTGTGCTATTTCTCCCTTTTACTAAGTCCTCAAATGTGGGAATCACAGGTGGAGTTTTACAATCAGATTTGTGAAGGGGAGTTTCACTAACTTTGCAACCCCTACAGTGATGTGCAAAGAATTCTCCAAAACTCACAATGTTCATATGATTAGCTACTGTGCACCTAAACATCTCTAAGCAGAGCATAAGGGCTGAGAAGTAAGAAAAGTAAAGAAAAAAAAAGAAGGTAGAAATAGAGAGATAGAGAGAGAAGGCAAAGAAAAAAGAAGAAAAATGCTAGAAGAAAAAAGGAAAAAGAAAAAAAAATCACTTCACAAAAAATAAAATTGGGATGAAAATGGAAAACCCCACTGCGTGCAAAACAGGAAAACTTGGAGGTGGCTAGCAGGTTTCTGTCCTGGCTGGTGCAGGGTCTGGGGGCTGGAACTTTCTTATTCTATATCCTTAATAACAGAATCATGGCAAACTGGTGGGTAGGTAAAGATTTTATTTTAATTATCAGAGGGTGTGTGTACTTGCCAGGGAGAGATGGAGAGAGAGAGAGAAAGCAAGAAAGCACCCTGAATGAGGCATGATCACGCTACAATCCTTCTGCCATCTTATCAGGATTTGGGGCAGGCATGCATGGTTTTCAAGACATAATGCTGTGATTTGAACAGCAGTCGGCCATGTGGATCTAGTTTCCTTACTCACTAGATATGGCCTATCTCCTATAATTGAAGACTTTTAAAAGCAGCATATCTTCACATTTCAGTTCACATTTTCCTACATTTCTCCATTAATGGAGAATGAAATGAAAAGTGAACTTTAAAATATGCAGACATTACATATGACAGTGGTATAGCTCGTTATGTGACATGAGGTGACAGAGGAGTCCATAATGAGATAGCAGAGAACTTTATACTTAATGAGTAATAGAAAGAATTCCAAAGCAAGAAGATTTTCATTATGGGTTTTATTATTCAGGCTTGTTTATCAAGCATATATAGTTGGAAAATTCTTGAAGATTTGGAAAACCTTAAAATTGTTTATTGATGAGCCTTGTTTTTCCGAAAATATCTCCTATTTTGTTAAATAGTTGTTCCCACTCTTATATTTCATATTTACCATGAATGTAAGGTGTGCTTTTTAGGACTTGCAGGTGGTGTGGTGGTTAAGGCACTGGATTACACATAACTGACCATGCAGTTCAAGTCCTGAACCTAGCAGCTTGGAAAACATCCTGGGCACAGGTGTATGCATGTATGCAAGCCCAAAATCCCAAGAGAAGAATGAAGGAGAAAGGATTGTGATGTGGTTATCCTCCCTGGAGGGTGATTTCTCATTTTTCTTGTGTCTTACCCTCTCTCTCTCCCTGTCTCCCTGGCAAGTGCACATGCTCTATAGCAAAACAAACAAACAAACAAACAAGAACACCCAAACCAAAATTCTCTCTCCTGCAACCCACACATTGGTATAGCACTCACCTCTCATTTTTGTTCTTTAGATCCTATCCTTTTCTTCCTATTGTTTTGTAGCAATAGGGACATATCATCATTTTTTTTTTGAGGCAGAGATTGGAATATTGTAATAAAGGTAGGCCATAAATATGTTCTGGCAGCATGCATTATAAATGAGAAATGTTTTAAAAACTATCTTTCTTGATGAATCTATTAGTTGTTCCTTGGTTATAAAAAAATCAAAAAAAAAATGATGCCAGGGTGGAGTCTCCTTTTCTCCCAAGCACCTCTGATCCCAGTGTACAAATAATGTTTATATTCCAGTTCACAGAGCAAAAAAAGAACGTGAAAATATTTCATTGAAAGCTGACAGCTTTAACGAACTTTAAAGGTTAACCCTGGTGCTAGTTAGCATATCTATTCATGTCTCCATCAGTCTATTGAATTACTCAGCTGAACATGCACACAAAAGCAAAACTTGAAAAAAAATACCCAGAAAGCCAACATTAATAATTCATAAATACTGGAGGCTTGTGACTGACAATTTTCCCCCTACTGTGTTGAAGTCTGTTAAGAACTGAATCCTGATAGCTCCTGAGTTACTTTAGAAACTCAGTGAGCAACCCTGTCCAGGAATGTTAATGTTTCTGTAAGTGGTTAGCTACCGAAACATATTGTGGATTTTCATCCCCTCAAGCACTTGTTCATGTTCCTTTGGATTAGTATAAGGTACGGCTTTTCATGAGATGTTTAACTGACAGTTTTTATATTTGAATTTCACAAGCATCTGCAGACCATAAAGAACTCCAAATTCAGCCATAATCCTCTGTTACAAAGTAAATCGGCATTTTTGAACAGATTCCAGATACCAATTATAGCATTAATGAGGATATACAATCACGTTGTCTGCTTGGGCAGGATTAAGAGTGATGTTGTTCCTGACAGGGCTGGCCTGCCTGAGAATTTATCATCCTTCTTCCTCCATGTACATAAAATTGTATTTATTAAACCTTTCCATTAAAAAGAAGAGCTATCAACTTCTTTAGGTTCTTATTCATTTTTTTCTCAGGGAAATAAGGGGCAAATACTACCACCGCTGTCTGACAATGAAGCGATGTCAAACTCTTATATAAGAAGAATAAAATTCAGGCTTTATGTGATTACAAAGATTTAGCAAAGAGCTCCCATAGAAGGCTGAGGAGATGGAAATGCTAAGGATTCTCCTCCCGGTACCAATGGCTTTTTTCACCTGGATGTGCTTAAAAGGGGATTCTAGAGGTGTGGACTTAAGACTCTTATTTCTGCCACTTGTCAATGATTACACTCTTTTTTATGTTTTCTGTTTCAGAGTTTCTAATTGTTATGCCTGCGCTTGGGAAAAAGCAGTGGGGTGTGTGAACAGATGTGGGGGGGGGTCTCAATCTTGAGAAGTGGTAATTTTGGTGAGCTCTTCTGTTCACTCTCGTAACCCAGCGTCTAAATGGAAAACCGTGATGGTGTCCCAATGATAAAACACCTCGGTTGGTCTCTTAAACCGCAGTACTAAAGACTGGTCTCGTACTTGTTAGCAGTAAGCTTGTTTCCTTTTCCTTTAAGTTGCAGTTATGGCAATGACCAATAACTTACATTAAGTAAAGCCTTTCCTTATTAAAGTCTTAGCCTCATGAACTCTCCCAAACGATTTAAGTTTCAAGAAGATTTGTAAGATGTAGAGTAGAAACCCAAAAGTGATTGATTAACTTAAAGTATTGACTTCTGTATTAAGCCATAAATAAAGCTGTTACATCTATTGAGTACCTTTCCCCTGAAAAGAACTTTCCTGGGTACCGTAAATGTGTTAATCACTTACACAGTCTTAGTTTTGAAATCCTGCATTGCTGAAGCAATGAAAATTTGAACCTCTGTACTCTCGTTTGTGAATTAGGGATAATAGCATTTACCTAATAGAGCTGGAATGTGGATTAAATATGATAATGTAGATGAAACACTCAGCATTAATGGTAAATGCTATTTTCCTTTATTTTAGAAGTGAAATAATCCTCTTTACAATATTGTGTGTGTGCCTTCCTTCACTATAATCCAATGAGGTGGAAGCAATGATGTTGGTAACTTCTGTTTGCACATGAAGAAATTGAGGAAGAGTCAAGTTGTATGATTTGCTCAAGTTTCAGTCTGATTAGAACTGAATCTTTTTTTAAAAAATTACTTTATTTTATTTTGTTATTATTATTATTATTTTAATTTGCTATAGGGTACATGTGCTCCCCAGAGGGAGACAGAGAAAGAGGGAAAGGAAGGTGAGAAAGCAAGCCATCAGGTCAAGGACTTGAATCATGGTTGGCCATGTGGGAATTCAACAGCTTAACCACTGTGTCACCTGCTGGCCCCCAGACTTGAATCTTGATCTACTTATTTTCTTCTTTATTTTGTTTCCATGTGTATGCACTGCCTTTTTATGCCATACTGTAAGAAAGTTCAAATTAATAACAATTGCTTCACTCTCAATTACTCTAAAACTTGTCATTATGTGAAGAACCTCAGGAGCTGGAGGGTTGGAGAAAGCAGATTGTGGTGTGATGAGACCCTGTCAAGAGTACTTTCTCTCTTTCTTTCGCATTTGTGTATACACTTTCTGTCACTAAAAAGGAAAAAAGAAAAAGGAAAAAATTCAAGGAATTCATTTAAGGCTTATTCTAGTATACACAAATACATTTTTATTTTTGTCATTTGCCTTTTTATATTTTATAACTATTACTTCAATTTGCTATAGAGTGTGTGAGCTTACTGGAAAGAGAGAGAGAGAGAGAGAGTGCCCTGTGAGAGGGGATGACCGTTCTGTAATCCCTTTTCCTCTCTTCTGTCAGCACCATTTTGGGCACATGCACGTGTCTGGCACGTTTTTCAAGCCACCAGGTCTGAGACTTGAACCACACAGTCAGCCATGTGAGATCCAACCATCTTAACCACCGTGCCCCTGGCTGGTCTGTGTATATTATTTAATAAATAAAATGTTAGCACAAAATTGAATAGCATGGTTGATCAAATAACAATAATATCACTGATCCCCCTCTTGTATTTGAGATTATTTATTATAAAAGGGTTGATTAATTATAACTTTGCTTTCAAATTTAACTGTTATAGATTTGGTCATGGCAGTTCTTCACTTGCCTATACAGAGTAATCTCTTTCATTAGAAATCCTATCGACATATTTTTCTCAGATTTCCCAGTCACTCTCTGTGACCTGAAAAGACCCATAGGACAAGTGGTTCAATCATTATTACTCAGCTTGATAATATCTCTGAAAAACTGAACTTTGAAATTCATAATTCTCCTCTGGTCAACACATTCATTTAAAAATACCTATTTGCCTCTTTTTCTTTTCCTTTGAGGATTTGAGGCAACTTATAACACAGCAAACCAAAATGAAAGTGACAAAAAAGAAATAAAATACCAGGATCAAATAAAAAGGAGAACATAATTATATACATCATAAGGCTCAAACCTTGTGGCCATAGCTGGCTTTCAAAATTTGTCTTTAAGCCATCATATAATTCCTTGAGGGCAGCAAGTGAGGTAATAAAAACTGACCTCAATCACATTTTTATAACTGATAAAATACTAAATTTCATATGGCTTGACAATATGATGACATTTGATAAAAGTTAAAGGTAAACATTACTTTATCAGGGATAACCGTAGTGTACAAAATATGTAACTTTCTGTAGTTTGGCTCACTTCAAGGATTCTAGTACCTAGAAAAGTTAATGGATCGTATACATTTAAAATAATGTTTTCTCTATATTGCAGTTATTTTGCAAAAGTTCCATTAACTTTATCTCCCAAATTTATATAATTTATATAAAACTACAAAGCAACATAAAGAAATTCTTTGTAGTATTTCTTTTCCTCTTCCCTTTAACATAACCTACCTTAATAATATATGTGGGGAACCAGCAGTTAGCGTAATGGCTATGTCGCTGGACTCCCACGTAGTCGACCACGGTTCGTGTCCCGGACCCGGTGGCTTAAAACTCATGCTGGGCACGTGTGCGTGCGTGCCCAAGATCCCGAGAGGATAATGGAGGAGAAGGGATTGTGGCATGACCATCCCCCCTGGGGGGGGTGATTCCTCGCTTTATGTCTCTATGTCTCTCTCTGTCTGGCAAGCGCACGCGCCCTATAGCGAAAATCTCCCCCCCCAAAAGAAAAAAAAAATATATATATGTGGATCAATCCTTTCTGCAGAAGAGAATGATAAATATGCTAGATGTGACACTTACTTTTTTTTTTTTTTTTTAAGGTTTTTGCCATAGGACTCATGTATTCACTGGAGAGAGACAGAGAGAGACACAGATACTTGGAAAGTAAGAAATAACTCCTCCATCCCTCCCCCCAGAGGGGAATGTCCATCAGTTGATGGTCTCTAGAATCCTTTAAAAAAATAATTTTAAGTTTATTTTTCAGTTGAATGACTAAAGTAAGGTCAAAGTATAGATGTGTTAATCACTTACACAGTCTTAGTTTTGAAATCCTGCATTGCTGAAGCAATGAAAATTTGAACCTCTGTACTCTCGTTTGTGAATTAGGGATAATAGCATTTACCTAATAGAGCTGGAATGTGGATTAAATATGATAATGTAGATGAAACACTCAGCATTAATGGTAAATGCTATTTTCCTTTATTTTAGAAGTGAAATAATCCTCTTTACAATATTGTGTGTGTGCCTTCCTTCACTATAATCCAATGAGGTGGAAGCAATGATGTTGGTAACTTCTGTTTGCACATGAAGAAATTGAGGAAGAGTCAAGTTGTATGATTTGCTCAAGTTTCAGTCTGATTAGAACTGAATCTTTTTTTAAAAAATTACTTTATTTTATTTTGTTATTATTATTATTATTTTAATTTGCTATAGGGTACATGTGCTCCCCAGAGGGAGACAGAGAAAGAGGGAAAGGAAGGTGAGAAAGCAAGCCATCAGGTCAAGGACTTGAATCATGGTTGGCCATGTGGGAATTCAACAGCTTAACCACTGTGTCACCTGCTGGCCCCCAGACTTGAATCTTGATCTACTTATTTTCTTCTTTATTTTGTTTCCATGTGTATGCACTGCCTTTTTATGCCATACTGTAAGAAAGTTCAAATTAATAACAATTGCTTCACTCTCAATTACTCTAAAACTTGTCATTATGTGAAGAACCTCAGGAGCTGGAGGGTTGGAGAAAGCAGATTGTGGTGTGATGAGACCCTGTCAAGAGTACTTTCTCTCTTTCTTTCGCATTTGTGTATACACTTTCTGTCACTAAAAAGGAAAAAAGAAAAAGGAAAAAATTCAAGGAATTCATTTAAGGCTTATTCTAGTATACACAAATACATTTTTATTTTTGTCATTTGCCTTTTTATATTTTATAACTATTACTTCAATTTGCTATAGAGTGTGTGAGCTTACTGGAAAGAGAGAGAGAGAGAGAGAGTGCCCTGTGAGAGGGGATGACCGTTCTGTAATCCCTTTTCCTCTCTTCTCCTGTCAGCATTTTGGGCACATGCACGTGTCTGGCACGTTTTTCAAGCCACCAGGTCTGAGACTTGAACCACACAGTCAGCCATGTGAGATCCAACCATCTTAACCACCGTGCCCCTGGCTGGTCTGTGTATATTATTTAATAAATAAAATGTTAGCACAAAATTGAATAGCATGGTTGATCAAATAACAATAATATCACTGATCCCCCTCTTGTATTTGAGATTATTTATTATAAAAGGGTTGATTAATTATAACTTTGCTTTCAAATTTAAATTTAACTGTTATAGATTTGGTCATGGCAGTTCTTCACTTGCCTATACAGAGTAATCTCTTTCATTAGAAATCCTATCGACATATTTTTCTCAGATTTCCCAGTCACTCTCTGTGACCTGAAAAGACCCATAGGACAAGTGGTTCAATCATTATTACTCAGCTTGATAATATCTCTGAAAAACTGAACTTTGAAATTCATAATTCTCCTCTGGTCAACACATTCATTTAAAAATACCTATTTGCCTCTTTTTCTTTTCCTTTGAGGATTTGAGGCAACTTATAACACAGCAAACCAAAATGAAAGTGACAAAAAAGAAATAAAATACCAGGATCAAATAAAAAGGAGAACATAATTATATACATCATAAGGCTCAAACCTTGTGGCCATAGCTGGCTTTCAAAATTTGTCTTTAAGCCATCATATAATTCCTTGAGGGCAGCAAGTGAGGTAATAAAAACTGACCTCAATCACATTTTTATAACTGATAAAATACTAAATTTCATATGGCTTGACAATATGATGACATTTGATAAAAGTTAAAGGTAAACATTACTTTATCAGGGATAACCGTAGTGTACAAAATATGTAACTTTCTGTAGTTTGGCTCACTTCAAGGATTCTAGTACCTAGAAAAGTTAATGGATCGTATACATTTAAAATAATGTTTTCTCTATATTGCAGTTATTTTGCAAAAGTTCCATTAACTTTATCTCCCAAATTTATATAATTTATATAAAACTACAAAGCAACATAAAGAAATTCTTTGTAGTATTTCTTTTCCTCTTCCCTTTAACATAACCTACCTTAATAATATATGTGGGGAACCAGCAGTTAGCGTAATGGCTATGTCGCTGGACTCCCACGTAGTCGACCACGGTTCGTGTCCCGGACCCGGTGGCTTAAAACTCATGCTGGGCACGTGTGCGTGCGTGCCCAAGATCCCGAGAGGATAATGGAGGAGAAGGGATTGTGGCATGACCATCCCCCCTGGGGGGGGTGATTCCTCGCTTTATGTCTCTATGTCTCTCTCTGTCTGGCAAGCGCACGCGCCCTATAGCGAAAATCTCCCCCCCCAAAAGAAAAAAAAAATATATATATGTGGATCAATCCTTTCTGCAGAAGAGAATGATAAATATGGACACTTACTTTTTTTTTTTTTTTTTAAGGTTTTTGCCATAGGACTCATGTATTCACTGGAGAGAGACAGAGAGAGACACAGATACTTGGAAAGTAAGAAATAACTCCTCCATCCCTCCCCCCAGAGGGGAATGTCCATGCACAAATCCCTTGTCCTCCATTCTCCTCTCAGGATTGTGGGCAGGCATGCACACATGCCTTGTGTGATTTCAGCATTGAAATCTGGGGCTTGAACTGGTAGTCCAATGCCTTAACCACTATGCCAGTTGATGGTCTCTAGAATCCTTTAAAAAAATAATTTTAAGTTTATTTTTCAGTTGAATGACTAAAGTAAGGTCAAAGTATAGGAAGTAACTGGTGTCCAGAATCAGTGAGAAGGAATGGAGATAAAAGAGAACTGGAAGTGGGAACCAGCAGGCGTCATAGTGGTTAAGGTGCTAGACTCTTACGTGATTGACCATGCTTTGAGTCTCTAACCAGTGGCCTGAAGCTCACACTGGGCATGTGTGTGTGCATGCCCAAATTTCTGAGAGGAGAAGGGATTGCAGTAAGGCCTTCCCCTCTGGGGCGTGATTTCACACTTTCTGTCTCTCCAGCAAGTGCACATGCCCTATAGCCAAAAATCTCTCAAAAACTAAAGAGAAATGGAAGTTGTTTTAGGCTTTGAAGGCACCTGGTGAATTCTTGTAAACTAAACTGTAGGGTTTAAAAGTTCATATACAGAAAATAGAATACAAAGCCTGTAACCCAAAGAAAATGGCATTGCAGATCAGGGACCCCTGTTCTCTATTCCCTGTTTCTCAATATAAAGCTGAAGTTAATACCCTTAGTTGGTGTCTTGGGGAAAACAAACAAACAAACAAACAAACAAAAAACCTGTCTTCCATAAGGAGACTGTCTGTTTTGGCTTTGGCAAGTAAAATAAAAAATAAAAGGAAAGTTTTTTTGGAGAAATTGAAAGAAAAAAAAGTGCAATCATTAACAAGGCTAGAAAAATTCATAATTTGTAAATTCCAGTTGTCACTGGAATAATTATCCACTGATAACTGGAAAGCAACAAACATGATTTTTATCTGAAGGGATGCATTTAAACTACTAGGTTAAAGAATTATTGGGACCAGCAGTTAGTGTAATGGCTATGTTGCTGGACTTCCATGTAGTTGGCTGTGGTTCTAGTCCCGGACCCGGTGGCTTAAAATCATACTGGGTGCATGTGCGTGCATGCTCAAGATCCCAAGAGGAGAAAGGAGGAGAAGGGATTGTGGCATGGCCATCCCCCCTAGGAGGTGATTTCTCTCTTTTTGTCTTTCTATCTCTGTCTTTCTGGTGAGTGCATGTGCCCTATAGCAAAACAAAACAAAACAAAACAAAACAACTTCTCAAAAAAAAGAAAAAAAAAGAATTATCATAGATGAATCTTCAGGGACCATGAGATCATAATTAAAATTCACTATACACATAAGAAAACAAGTGACTATAAGTCCATAGTGTTAGCAGAACAACATAACACACTAAGTCAAATCACTAAATATTGTAGTTACTGGGGTTGTTTGAAAGTAAACTTCAAAAGTGTATACTTTTTATAGAAATTTAAACAGGAAAGGAGAGAGTAATTAAAGAATAAGAATTCATGAAAAACGAGCAGGCAAATAGGAAACAGAACCAAGAAAAATGTCTAGAAATGAACAATGTACTTATGATTAAAAACACAATGAAGGGGAACCAGCAGTTAGCGTAATGGCTATGCCGCTGGACTCCCATGTAGTCGATCGCGGTTTGCGTCCCGGACCCAGTGGCTTAAAACTCATGCCGGGCGTGTGTGCGTGTGTGCCCAAGATCCCGAGAGGAGAAGGGAGGAGAAGGGATTGCTGCATGACCATCCCCCAGCGGGGTGATTTCTTGCTTTCTGTCTCTCTGTCTCTCTCTGTCTGTCTGGCGAGCACACACGCCCTATAGCGAAAACCTCTCCAAAAAAAACCCAAAAACCAAAAAACAAAAAACAAAAAAACAATGAAGACCCAGGCAGGAGAGGTGAGGCCTTCAGAAGAGGATTCCTCACGGCTCCTGTGAACACGTGATTACAACAGAATGGCAAAGAGATTCCAGATCACCTCTTTCTGCTTGGTCCTGAACATTCAGACTGAACTTCAAGAATTAGAAACAAACACATCATCCATCAGATGACAAGAAATCACTGCAGGACCACGAGAAATATGGGAAAGCAAGAAAATACCTCTCCTCCAAGGGAAAAGAATAACTCCTCTTCATCCACAAGCAGTTCAGTGAAAATCATGGAAATGTCTGATAAAGAATTTAGAGCATTCATAAAAGCAAAGCTAACAGAGATGGAAGAGAAGAGAGACAATGAACTGCTAAAGAGAAAGGAGAAAGAAGTTGACGAGTTCCGGGAGATGAGGAAATTATTACAAGATCTAAAAGAGGAATTACACACTTTACAAAAGAATCAAATGGAACTGTTAGAGATGAAGTCTATAATACAGGAAGTCAAAATCTCCCTTGAAAGTATTAAAAGCAGACTAGATCATACAGAAAATAGAATCTCAGACATAGAAGAGATAATTTCTGGCCTAGAAAAATCCACCACGAAGACTGAGAAAATGGCCCCAAAATTTGAGAATAATATATGAGAAGTACTAGATATCATCAAATGTCCAAACATCTGGATAATTAGCATTCTAGAAGGTGAAGAGACCCATAAGGGCATTGATAATCTATTCCATGAAATCCTGCAAGAAAACTTTCCAAACCTAGAGAGGCGTTCAAAGATCCAGTCCCAGGAAGTACAAAAGACCCCAAACAGAATCAACCCATGAAGGTCTTCTCCAAGACACATTATAGCCAGGTTGACCAAAACCACAGACAAAGACAAGATATTAAGATTGGCAAGAGAAAAATATCAAGTTACCTACAAAGGACATCCCATCAGGCTGACAGCAGATCTCTCATTGGAGAAACAATGCGAGCAAGGAAAGAATGGGAAAATATATTCAAAGTGTTAAAGAGAGAAGCAATTTCAGCCAAGAATACTGTACCTGGCAAGATTATCTTTCATGTGGGAAGAAAAGACAAGAACATTCTCAGATAAACAAAACCTGAAAGAATTTACCAGCACCAGACCAGATCTCCAAGAAGTTCTCAAGGGTGTGCTATATCAGGAAAATTAAA
>NW_006159617.1:4811321-4821152 GCF_000334495.1 Tupaia belangeri chinensis | reverse complement strand
TTCAGAAAAAAAATCTATTCAATGACTGTAGTAAAATATATAGCCCCAGCTAGGTGCTACTTTATAGGATGCCTAAATAGGCTTTCATGGAAATGTATATCTCAGCTGTGTTTGCTATGAAAATATTTAGATTAATTAAGGTCTTTAGTAATTCAATAAAATGTGGGGGGGAAACAGTATAGAAAGTAAACATAGATACCAGAGACAGTGTGGGAGGAGAGTGGGAGATGACATAGGGTAAGAGATAGGGAATCAAGGATGGGGGAAAAAAAGCAAAACATCCAGGAAACAAGAAATGGAAAACTATTTGTTGACAGTAAAATGTTTGTTGATGTGCTTGATTGAGACAGTATACAGTGTACTCTGGATGGAGAATCTCATTTTGTATGCTGTTATGATGTACAGTGAATAAATGTAAATAAATAAATTTAAATAAAAAAAAACAATGAATAGTTTAAGCAGCACAATAGACATAGTCAGAGTGAAAATTAGTGAACTGGAAAGAGATCTAAATGAAATGACTAAGGGTGTAAGCCATAAAGACCAAAAAGATAAGAATTAGGAAATAGAGTTTGAGTTATTGAAAACAGGGTAAGAAATTCTAACACATGTCTAATCTGTGTGGTGGAACAAAAGAATAAAACGAATGGTGACTAGTTGACATTTAGAGGGATGATGACAAAATTTTCCAGAATCGATGAAAGAAAATTATCCTCAAATACAGGAAACTTAATGTCCACAGCAGGATAAATAAGAAACCCGAAGTTGTCACTTTTGGCTATGATGGAATATTTTGCATGAGAATTAAATTTCTTTTGAGAACCATTGTAAATTCTGAATTGTAAAAAGAACACTGTTATTTGAAGAAATTGGAGTATGACTGAACAGCCTGACAGCCAGGGCTCCAGGGTTTAGAATCCCAGAGGAAGAAGAAATATATTTGAGGAGAGTTCTGCTTTGTCTACTGATCATGCCCTGAGGCTATCTATAAATGGCACAGGTTAAAAAAGCTGAGTGGTAACCTAGGGCTGTCAGCATCTTATAAGGCTGGAGATAAAAAACTGGGGTTCTAAGATACTCAGGCCTCCAGGATTTTAGGGGCCATAATCTTCAAATGAAAGAACAACTGTGAAATAAGCCCAATAATCTGTTCTATTCTTCTCTAGGTATTTGCTGTTTTCTAAGCTCCTTGGAGCAAGAGGCTAGAAACCTAAGCACAAAGAGGCACAGAATACTTGACAGTTCCACGAGAAGACAAGAACTGGCATTCCTACCTCTGTAAGGATGAACAGCCTAGGTTTTAAACTGGATCTCCTGAAGAGCTGAACACTAAGAATAAAGATGTATTGCACTAGACTAGACCCTCCAAAAACAGACACCAAACTTCCAGCCATATCCATCCTTGATTGGATACAGATGATCAGCCTTTCTAAACTGCCTGCCTGAAGAGAAAGAAATTATCTCTAAAGGAAAATAACATTATCTAGAACTTCTACATTGTATTATACATGTCTGGCATCCAAAACAGTTGATATACCAAGGAATAGAGTTAACTGACTGAAAACCAAGAAGAAAAACACAAGATATAGATTCATAGATAATCTAGGTACTGACATAAATATCATTAGAAAGAGGAGGATGGAGAATTTCACTGCAGAATTAGAGTCTATAGATATGATATAGAGGAAATTCTATAGCTAAGTTTAAGAATTCAATATATTGATTTAACAGAAAATTAGGTAAGACAGGAAAGACAATTAGGGTAATCACTGACATAATCATAAAAAGATGCATAACCAAAAGTTAACAAAAGGGAAGAACTGAATGATAAGAACTATTAGACAAATGCAAAAGAAGGCATGGATAAAACAAAGTGAAGAGCTTGGATGAGTATGAAATGAGATATTTAAGCAGAAATATTTTAATAATTATTATTATATCTAGTTTGCAATAGTGTGTGTGTACTCAGTGCAGACAGAGAGAGAGAGAAAGTGAAATCACTCCTTACTATGGGGGGATGGCCATGCCACAATCCCTCTCTCTCATCCTCGTCTCAGGATTTGGGGCATGCACGCATATGCAGCTGCAATGTTTTTCAAGTCATCGACTCCAAAATTTGAACCACACAGTTGACCAAGTGATATCCAGTGGCTTTAACCTCAAAGTAACCTGCTGGTGTAATAATCGTTTACAATGAAAATGAAACAAATACTCCAATTAAAAGACCATAATAGTAAGCCTAGATAAAAAATAAATAAAAAATGTATTCACAAGATACATGACTTTACATATGATTCAGAAGGCTCTGGGTGTGTGTTCTGTGGCTTCCCTGGGTACATGTGCCACACGTATGTGCTCACAGCGCAGGCCAACTGGGACTGGAGATCATGTTATGGGTACCCTGTGTGGGTACCAGTCTGTCTCTCTGTCTCTTGTTCTCTCATGGATAGAAATGGATAAATAAGCTTCAAACAATGAGAAGTGACTAAAAGGGGAATAAAAGAAATTAAAGCATTGACAAAGCATACTGTGCTAAATAACATTAAGTAAAGAAAGCGGGTGCTGGGGAGTCACAAATATCAGCACATCTGGTAAATGACAAATGACACTTTCAAGAGTAAGTATTACTGAAATAAGAGAAACACTTCAGAGTAACAAAAAAAGTCAACCCACCAAAAAGTTATAATTCTGACCTTGTATGCATGGAATAACCACACCTGAAAATGTAAGCAGTAAAACTAAAAGATCTAGAGTGGAAAATAGACAAGTTCACTATCATATTGAAAGACCTTAACTGATACAATATGAACAAAAAATTCAGTAAAAATTGCAAAGACATGAACAGTATGTTTTTTCTTGGAGAGGTTTTTGCTATAGGGCACGTGTGCTTGCCAGAAAGACAGAGAGAGAGACAGAGAGACAGAAAATGAGAAATCACCCCCCAGTGGAGATGGCCACACCGCAATCCCTTCTCCTCTATTCTCCTCTCGGGATCTTGGGCACACATGGACATGTGCCCGGCATAAGTTTAAGCCACCGGGTCCAGGACTCAAACCGCGGTCGACTACATGGGAGTCCAGCAACATAGCCATTATGCTAACTGCTGGTCCCGAGTATTATTTTTTTTTAACTTAACCTGATTACCAAACACAATACTATCCTTAAGAACTTTAGTATACTTTTTTTTTTATTGCACATAGACTTTATCAAAATTTGACTATCTCCTGAGTGATAAAGCAAGTCTTAACAATATCAAAGGATTGAAATTAATTAGTTTTTTCTTTAACCATAATAGAATTAAACTAGAAATTATTAATAAAAAGATCATTTGGAAATCTTCAAATATTTGAAAATAAAGCAATTCTCTTTTGAAATAACACAAATGTAAAACGAAAGGTATCACAATGAAAATTAGAAAATGTTTTGAATTGTTAAAAGCATCCCTATCAAAACTTGAGGGATGTAGCTAAAGCCATGTCTATGAGGGAAATTATAACTTTCAGTGTGTATATTACATAAGAAGAAAGGCTAGAAAGTCAAATTGCCAATATTAGGAATAAAAAAGGAGATGTTAGAATAGGTCCTATAGTCATTAAAATTTTTAACAGGATATTATGAACAAGTTTATCCCAATATATATAAAGCACTTAGGTTATATTGATAGATTTATAAAAACCACAGCTTACCAAAACAAAAGCAAGAGAAGATTTGGACATACTTGGAAATTTCTGTATCTATTAAGGAAACTGAATCCACAATTAAACACCATTCATGAATAAGTCTCCAGTACTAGATAGCTTCATTTCCAAATTGTTTCAAATATTAAATGAAGACATAACATCTATTTTATACAAACTTTAAAAAAAAGAAGAAGAAATATTCCCTCACTTTTCATGTGGCCAACATGTACTATAAACACCAAACTGGACACAGAAAACAAAATACATAAACATTACAAATCAATGCCTAGAATATAGTTACAAAAATACTAAACAAAACAATTTAATTACTTAATCCAGTCTTATATAGAAGGATAATATATTACAACCGAATTGTTCATTTCAAAATGACAAGACCAGTTTAACATTTGAAATCATCAAAATTAATTAATCAAAGAAAGAACTTATGTACTTATCTCAATAGAAGCAGAAAAATCATTTGATAAAAATTAAACATGTTTCATGATAGAACATTTATTAGCAGCTAGCAAATTAATAAGGAGAATATTTTCAGTTTATTGATAGGGATACAACATCTTTTTATAAATTTTATTCATTCATTTATTTTAATTTGACCAGAGAGAGACAGGGGAGAGAGAGAGAGGGAGAGAGAAAGTGAGAAAGCAAGGCAACAGGTCTGAGACTTGAACCGTGGTCAGCCATGTGTGAGTTCTCAGCGCCTTAACCACCACGCCACCTGCTGACCCCCTCTATGACATATTTACAGTCAACATCATATTTTAATGGTGTGATTCTAAAAGCTTTCCCTCTTATATCGGAAACATGACAGTCTTAACACTTGCAAGTAGGAAAAGAAAAGAAAGAAAATATATAAGGATTGAAAAGAGTTAAATAAATTTTGTATTGTGTACTGAGGACATGAATATGCACATAGAAAATGCAAAATGATTTACAAAAAATTAAGCGTCTCATGGTGGCACAGCAATAACAATGCTCTGTGAAGCTGATCCACATGGCAGAACTCTGGTGCCTATGCAGAGACCTCCCTGTGTGTGCTGGGTACATGTGTGTCCATGATGTAGGGCTGGCTGAAGTTGAGGAGACCTTTTGGGGATGCACCTCTCTGTATCTCTCTTCCTCTCACCCATTCAATAAATAAATAAATGATTACAAAAAAGAAATTTCCAAAAAATTAAAGTCAATTGAACCAACACTGGATAAAATGTCAATATACAAATATCAATTGACTTTTATATATTAGAAAAACAAGTAAAAAATGAAAACCCTAAAAACATAGTACTGTATCAAATAACAAAATATACATATGAAATAACATAAAATACTTGGGAATAAGTCTAGTGAAGGATCTGGAAATCCTCTACACTGAAAATTAAATCTATTGAAAAAGGCTGAAGAGGATGAAATTCATGTAGAGATGTTCAGAGATTCAAAGGGTCAATGTTAAAAAAGCAATGAATTCTTCCCAGATGGATTTAAAGATTCAGTGCAATTCCAGATTTGTTTATTATCAATCTATCTGTTTATCATCTGTCTTGCTCTCTATCATGAAAATTGCGTGCTGATTTTAAAATACATATACAAATGTGAGGGGACAAGAATAAGATGACTTAAATAAGAGGAATAAAACTGGAGGGCTACATTATCAATTATCAAGATGTATCATAAAGTTGCTATAATTAAGATAGTGTGATACTGACAGGAAGATAGGTTGGTCAGTAAAACAGAGTAGATTCCAAAAAGTAACCTAGTGATATAAAGTCACTTGATTTATGACAAAGATGATACTGTGGTACTGTGGGGAAAAGAATTGTCTTTTCAATAAATGGTACTGAATTCATTATTGCCTCCTTTTGGGACTTTGGACATGTATGTGCACATGCCTGATGTGTTTCTTAAGCCACCAGGTCCAGGACTTGAACCATAAAGTCACCTATGTGGGATTCAACTTCCTTAACCACCATGCCACCCGCTGCACCTACCTCCCTTGACAATGATTTCTTAAAATGCCATTAGGGAATAAAGGGGAAAAAAAAAAAAGAAGTAAAATATTTAACAAACACAAAATGGAAAATTATCGGTTGATGACATTATATATGGCAATATCTTGAATTGAGCCAATATTCAGTGAGATAGGAAAATTCATTTCGTATGCTGTAATGATATACAATGAATGAATATAAAATAAATGTAAAAAGTGCTAGTCCTCTTCATGATTGTTTGGATGAATCTATTTCATATTAGGTAAGTCCAAAAAGCTTGTGGAGGAAATAATTATTAAAAATAAGTTCATTTTATTTTACCTTCCTGCTATTTATTACTTACTTTTAAATATTCTATTTGATTTGATTTGAATGAAAAAAATCTTTAAATGGAAATTATGAAGCCACTTCAATACCCATCTATCTACCTATCTATCAATCAATCTGGACGTATATTCTAAAGTGTAACAATACATTGAATAGTGTTGCCAAAGGACTGAATATAATCCTTGACTCTTATTCAATCTTTAAATTGTTAGTATGAGCTGAGGGGAAGGAAAAAACCCAACAAACTCTAAACTGGTTCCAAGAATGGCTCTCCTTTTTAGTCAGTGTTACATTTTTCACAGGATGGGGGAAAAAAGCTTTAGTGGTTGCGTGCTGTTCTTGGGTAATACTTTTTAGCAATGCAAGAGCTTAGTTGGCTGGGTAACTTGATTACTCTGGAGGGCATGCTATTAGCAGAGTGGGAAAGAATCAAAAGAAAAAAAATAATTTACATTAAGGCCACAGACATGCCATACAATACAATTACTTCAGGTTTTATATCCAAAGAGCTATTATACTTTTTTTTTTTCCATTCTTTTAGCACTGTGGTATTCTGGTAAGGGGCTTTATGAGAGTTAAGAAATGGATGCCAGCCCAGAAAAGCCCAAGAGATTGTTTTGTGAATGAAAAAGGCCTGATGCTGGGAATAAGTCCATATGGATTTTTCTTTTTAGCGCTTTCTAATGAATTGTAGTTATCCATGGATAATCAATTTGCTTCCTTTTACCTTAGTTTTCACTTGGAAAATGATCATTCCAATTTTTATTATAGAAATGCTACGTGCAGAAAAGAGACAATCTATAAAAAGTGCTTTTGTATACCTGAGAGAAAAGAACAGGATCCTTCAAATTCATTACCTGGAATGTCACTAAACATTATTTAAACAGTAGAAATTATTATGAAGAAAGAGCATTTTAGAATTGATCTGAGTTAGGTCAGTTTAGATTATTCAGTAGTACCGAGTGAATTCCCACCCCTTTGTGGCATTGCAGTGAAAACATCGGAATTTCCTTCAATATATCCTAGAGTTGCTTTGCTGCGAACAGTCGGGTCTAGAATGAAGAAGCAATACTGTCACATATTCTACCATCTCAGAAACATGGTTTGCAGATTCTGCATGAGAAAGAAAGTGAGAGCACGGATAACTCACACCTGCTTGTAAGTGCCTTCACCAGAAAAGGAACAAATCACTTTCACTCACTGTCCATTGGCTAGAACCAGTTGTGTGACTCCCTCTACCTGCAAGAGGCCTGGAAATTGCAGTCCCATGAGTTAGAAAGGAGCAGGAAGTCACAGATGGACACATACAAGACTCTCAAGCATAGTTCATTGGAATGTGGTGATTGAAATATGCAAAGAAGCTCACCAAGGAGGAATCATTTACAGGTGAGGTGGATTGCTAATGTTTATCTCAGGTACAATGTCATGGTAGTGTTTTGTTTTGTTTTGTTTTAGTATTTCTTCATCTTTTATTGCTTCTAATGGGTGGATGGCCAACCAGAAACAATCCCAGACTTTAAGATGAGGAATTGGCTCAGATATAAACATTGGAATAAGTATCAGACTGTGAAGTATGCTCTGAGTTGATGTCAAATGTGATGCTCTGCTTCCATCAGGAAATCTTCAAATAGTTCATTCTTTCTTTTAGGAGCTAGGGAGTAGGTGCTGGCCAGAAAGAAAGAGGGCCAAGTAAAATCTTGAAATTCAAGATAGTAACTTCTGCTCTGAGTTTGCTGTACAGCTCATCGAACCCTATGTTACCTAGGCACTTATCATACAGAAACTTTATTTTATAAACAAGCAAAAGAGAGAGCTGATGTTAGAAAGTCTCCCATAGTTCACGGCATGGCTATAGCAGGTGCTCAAGAAATGTACCAAAGCTTCCTTTGCAAAGGAGGTCGAGAGCATACTGGTTTCTACTCTCTTAAGAATATAGTAAGAAGTGGGATTTTCAGGTAATGATAATCTTCCTATCCTTTATTTCTGTCTGATCACTTTTGCATTTGTAGAGCTATTAGAATATCCAATCAAAGATCTTTATAGTAAGCAACACAGCAGTGATAAAACAGCCAAGCTCTCATGTATGTTCCGATGGTGTGGGAGTGGGGCAGCAATGGGAACAGAGAGAAAACAAGTAAGTGAACAGGGAGGCTAGCCCTGAGATGTGCTGAGGAGAGCTTGGAAAGGAAGGTGGTGAGCACACTGCGAACGGGGAGCTACCACAGGTATGAGGCGGTGCAGCACGCGGGTTCTAGGCAGGAAAAAGGCGGAATACAACTATTTCAGGAAGAAAGGTGATGTGAATGTGAGAGGAGCTGCACAGTAAAGGCCTGGAATCAGAGAAGCAGTCTTCACACATCCACCTGGAAAGCTGCGACTCCAAGTAAGGCAAGGAAGGAGCACCAGGCTAGCTCTGAAAGCCGGTCTGTGCAGTGGGGCTGCCCATGACCTGACTCCTGCAACTCCCACAACCACCCAAGAATAAGAACATTTGCCTCCTACATGTTGCTCACGCTCCTCTTTTAGGAGAGCCAGATCTGAAGGCATACAGAAAGGAGATTGCGTATGACATGTAGTGTCGTCCTTAGGTTGGAGTCATCCTTAGGTGCTGAGGTGACAGCAGACAATGTATCATCATTGCTAAGAAAGACATTTAAACTGAAGTCTGAATAGCAAAAATGGTTCAAATTTTCAAAAAATCACAGGGAACCACATTCCAAGCTGAGGGAATAGCCAGCACAGAGGCACAGAGGCTGAAAAGAGCTCCTTTTGTTCCCCAGAAACTATAAGAAGGCCAATGTGCTGGAGTTGAGATACAAGAGGAAGTGAGAGTTGGGTTGGGGAGGTAACCAGGTACTGAAGAGTGTGGGATCCCATAGGCTTCATTAGGTCCAACAGGAGTCAGTGTGCCTAGCTAGTCATCTGCTGGGAGGCTGCCCAATTTTAATTGGTTCTCCTTTGTTTAAATAAATTCTGTTAAATTTTGGTTGGTCTAATTTTTAAAAAATAATTATTTTATTTAACTTCATTTATTTATTTTAATTTGCCCAGAGAGGGATAGAGTGTGAGAGAAAAAGTAAGAAAGCAAGCCTCCAGGTCCGGGACTCGAACCACGGTCAGCCATGTGGGAGTCCAGTGTCCTTAACCACCTTAACCACCACGCCACCTACAAGGTTTGTCTAAATTTGTTTTTAAAAGGTCCAGTAGGGGTCAGTGTGCCTGACTTATGCCTAAGTCCTGTGGGTAAAGCGACTGTGGGCAGAAAATTAATGGAGCTGCTTATTGGTTAGACTTAGGGCCCCATGCTTTTCTGCTCAGGCAGTGGCCAGAAATACAGGCCAGAGAGAGACGGCATTCACTGTATTGTTCCCAGAACACAGTGGGGGTTTACAACACAGGAAGTATAGGGAACACAGTGCTGCACTGGAGCCTGGAGAAAAGACATTTGGGAGCCTTCAGAGACATTTGCTCTGTGAAGAATATCAGCATTTGTGTGGTGGAAGAGGGCCATGGTGTCAGAGGAGGGTGCTCTGCAGAAGGTCTGAGTTGTCAACTGACAAATGAATCCAGAAACAAATGGGAGGCTGCCTCCCTGCCTATCCAGAATTAACAGATGAACAATAGACCAAAACTTAGACAGGAGAGATGAGGGTCCCCTGAAATGTGAAATATGAGCCATTAAATGTTAGGGTGACCTTATTGTCCTTGGAGACTGGATAAAAGCCATGTCAAACCTCAGTTGATATTGAGTAGGCCTTTGCTTGAATACGTATAGAAAGTTAAAGACATTGGGACCAGCCGTTAGTGTAATGGCTATGTCGCCG
>NW_006159617.1:4802206-4811153 GCF_000334495.1 Tupaia belangeri chinensis | reverse complement strand
AGGTAAAAAAAAAACAAAAACAAAAACGAAAAAAAACCAAAAAAAACCCCTCTCAAAAAAAAAAACATTAAGAGTATTAAATTTCCTTTGGAAATGTATACAGTCAATTCATTCCCGTTGAGTGTACATGCTAACTGGGTTGCTTGGAATTTTTCTTTAGCAGACTTTCAAACCCCAAAACCATAGTTTTAGATATTTCATGCTCAAAACAAAAACAAAAACAAAAACAAAAACAGCGGCCAAGGTTAATCAAAGGAAGCCTGGTCTGTGCCCTACAGTGAGATTTCTGAGATAACAAGATGGCTCGAATGGCCCCTGAGTATCTTTCCTTCACCTTGTCTGAAAAACCATGAAGAAGAGTCAGTTGGCCTGTCATTAAAATGGACCCACAGCTGCTAAAGTGAGAAGTGTTTGTGTGTGACCCTTGACACAGCTTGCTTTCCTTTTTATTTCACTTTCACAGCCTTGTGTTGGTGCTTTTTGAGATCACCTCTCAAAGAAACTACTTGCACACAAATCCTAGTCTCATTGTGACTTTCTGGAAAACTCCAATTTAACAATCACAGCCGTATTTCCTGAAGGAGTACTCAGTGCCAGGTACTATACGATTCTCATCTAATTGCTAAAACAATCTTAAAAGGTAAGCCTTTTATTGTTATTCTCTTCATTTTACACATGAAGAAAGTGAGGCATAGAATGGTAAAGGAACTCCTTTTAGTCAACCAGCTACTAAATTGCAAATCCAGGAATCCACAGGACCCTAATCTCACTTCATTCTCATTCTTCCTTAACCAGTTCTTATACATTTTGTTTCTTTCTGGCATCCCATAAGGAAAATATTAAATTTGTCATCCTACTTTCTAAAAATTGCTTCTCCCATACACTTCCTTCCTCATTATAATATATAATAATATAGTGCTGTTTTTATAACATTCCCCTAATCTGAGAACTTCTGTAGAAGTACATATTACCATTGATGGTAATAACAGGCCACCAGCCTCACCAATATCTTAATGTTCCTCACATTTACCAAAGAATGGCTTGATTGATGTATTTCCCCCAAGCCCTTAAGACTTGTCTGCCTCTGTGCGTGAAGCTGAGGCTTTGGAGAGCAATGGCTGTGAGAAGGAGAGTGTGATGCATTTAGATCGCAATGCCTATGGGTCTTCATCAGAGCTCCTGTTTTTGCTCTTTGGGTGCAATCCCAAAATAGCCTGCTTTCCTTAGTCACCCCATTTTCTTTCTCCTCTCACAGTCCTTCAGGCAACAGTGACATGTCTATCTGTCATGGCAAAGTGATACCAGTCTCCGAAAGCCAGAGGGCTAGAGAGTTGAATCAATGTTTATATGGCGACTGAGGGCGAGTCCCTCTCTCCCTTTGCTTTTGTGTGTGTGACTCAAACTTTGTTTTAAAGTCTCTCTTGGGGTTTCTTTGTCTGCAGTGAACCTGGTATTGAAGAAGCATGGGATATAAGTATGGTTATTAAACAGATGCAGGTCACACGACTGGGTTTTGTGGACACTCTCCTCTCACTGTACACTCTTCCTTCACTTTTGCTTCTGATTTTGCATTGCCTCTTCTCTTTCCACCTGCTGCCTTTTCCACTAACTCATTTGTTTGTCCATGACAGTGACCTCAGTGTCCACATGATTATGACCTTTCAGCTTAACCTCCTATCACTAAATGAATTCATGTGTTTCCAATTCTTGGGAAAGAGAACATTATTTGCCCAGAGTGAGCTAAGAGACCATTCTTAGTACAACAAAGTGGAGGAGACGGTGCTGCTACTCCACAGGAGTTGCCAGTCTGAGAAAAATCTCTCAGTGGCAGCAAAATCAATCTCAATGTTGGCTAAAATATTTTGTATTTTCTCTACATATATGTTTCTTTCTTTTTTTCTTTTTGGAGAGGTTTTTGCTATAGGGCATGTGTACTCTCCAGAAAGACAGAGAGAGACAGAGAGACAGAAAGCGAGAAATCACCCCCCGGGGGGGATGGCCACATCGCAATCCCTTCTCCTCCGTTCTCCTCTCAGGATCTTGGGCATGCACGCACACGCGCCCGGTGTGAGTTTTAAGCCACCAGGTCCGGGATGTGAACCGCGGTCGACTACATGGGAGTCCAGCGACATAGTCATTATGCTAACTGCTAGTCCCATATATGTTTCTATATATCGAATACTAAAAAACCCCCAAAAAACAAACAAACAAACAAACACCCAAATTATGCTAGAAATATCTTTTTGAATTCTCACAATTACCCTGAGATATATGTGTAATTATCCCCATTTACAGATGGAGAGTCTGGGGATCTCTGGCTTTTTCAAGGTAAGAAGGCTAAATTATGTTGGATTTCATAATGGACCACAGGTCTCTCTGCCTCCAAGCCTGTGTTCCTTCTCTATGGGCAAAGCTGAGTAAAGAACTCCTTAGGAGACCACTTTTGATGCAAGAAGCATACTTGGTAGATGTCATTGCTTTCTCACGAAGAAAGGAGTGAGGTGCATGGAGCACATTTTTATTTTTATAATAGTTAGATCAGGTCAGCCCAGCCCCTTGAAGGTGAAGCCTGCTTACTGATACATAACGGTATTTCAAGATGATGAGCAAGAAAGCCCTGTCCATCCAGGGCAGAGTTCCCTGGGGACAAGGCTCATAGAGCCATGAAAAGAGAGTAAGTGAATCACGAAGGCTTTGGAATGAGGATGAGCACTAGAGCCAGGCCGTTACAGAGAAAGGCAGAGTGAACTGGAGAGGACTCAGGGAACATTAGAAAAATGATCACACGCAAGCCTGAAATGAGGCTCTGAGGAGCAAGAACAGCCCTCCTAGAAGAGGATTTATTGCAGTTCTCCCTATTTGCCTGGTCCTGCCTGTGGAAATTGTCCATTCACTCACTGATCAACATTGGTTGCCTCCACGATTAGAGATTGTCTCTGACTTCCTGAACAAATTGCTTAAATGTGTGATGTTTCTTTTGACACTTTTAGTTTTTCTACCCACTGTCCCCTCCTTTCCTGTCTTTCTCTCCTCCAACTTGGCCTGCTTTACTCAGACACCACTTGTGTGTATTCTAGAGTTATATTTTGTTAACATTTGTAATGCTTTGTATTCTTGCAAGATGCTTTATTCTATTCCCGGGACACTAGGGAAGAAGTGTTAGGAAGAAGTGTTACTATAGAAAAAAATACACTAATTCATACAAGGAGTTCATTGCCAACAATGGCTTTATCTACTAATCAGAGTGGAGGGGATAAAGGGAGTTCGCAAGCTTGCAGGAAGTTTTCTCATAATTCAGTGTTTAACTCAAATGAATACTGCTCTGATGAAGGACACCCTGGCTGTCATTATCAGGACCCATTGGACAAGAGGTTTCGTGACCATCTCCATGATGCACAACTGATAAATGGTGAACCAGAAATACACATAGATAGTGAAGCTCTCAAATTCACATTCCTGACTACACAATCAACCAAAGATCTGAAGAGACTTATTTGAACACTGGGAAAAGAGAGTTATACAGTATAAACATTGTGGAAAGATACTAAGAGGCTGTATCAGTAGACTTCACTTGTAAGTCCAAGTTGTGTGAATTGATAGACCAGTGGTACATCCTGATCTGAGCCTCTATCTCCTTCTCTGTCAAATGGACACAAAAATACTTATAATTTCATATACTGTTTGATATTTATGATCTAATTATTTCTGGTCTAAATTCTTACTATATCTTGGAAGCACATTAGGGATTCTGAGCAGTATCCTCTATAGTCTAGGGTAAAATTTGGAAAAAAAGTTGAAAACAAGGAATATTTTCAATAGAATAAAGTAAAATAGATTTTGTAGTCATTATATTCATCTGACCTTATAAATTGTGGAAAACTCAGAGAATAATTACATGTGCATAAGTCAAAACACAAGGCCAAGAAGAATGAGGAGGATTTCAACTATAAACCTAAGAAAATCAAACTCAGAAAGGAAATGTTTTGACTCCCCTGACTGAGTTGAAGGCAGGAGGGACTTGGGGGTTAGCTGATACAGTGGTGTAAACTTGTCATCGAGAACTCACCTTCTGTCTACTTCCCTGTCCAAATGATCAGCTCCATCCTAAGGTGATTTCTTCTGTGGCCTTAAGATGACTGTCAAAAGCAATTAGGCTAGGGAACCAGCAGTTAGTGTAATGGCTATGTCGCTGGACTCCCACGTAGTTGACCGCGGTTCGCGTCCCGGATCCGGTGGCTTAAAACTCATGCCGGGCGCGTGTGCATGCGTACCCAAGATCCTGAGAGGAGAATGGAGGAGAAGGGATTGTGGCATGACCATCCCCCCCTGGGAGGTGATTTCTCGCTTTCTGTCTCTATGTCTCTCTCTGTCTGTCTGGCGAGCGCATGCGCCTGATCTGAGCCTCTATCTCCTTCTCTGTCAAATGGACACAAAAATACTTATAATTTCATATACTGTTTGATATTTATGATCTAATTATTTCTGGTCTAAATTCTTACTATATCTTGGAAGCACATTAGGGATTCTGAGCAGTATCCTCTATAGTCTAGGGTAAAATTTGGAAAAAAAGTTGAAAACAAGGAATATTTTCAATAGAATAAAGTAAAATAGATTTTGTAGTCATTATATTCATCTGACCTTATAAATTGTGGAAAACTCAGAGAATAATTACATGTGCATAAGTCAAAACACAAGGCCAAGAAGAATGAGGAGGATTTCAACTATAAACCTAAGAAAATCAAACTCAGAAAGGAAATGTTTTGACTCCCCTGACTGAGTTGAAGGCAGGAGGGACTTGGGGGTTAGCTGATACAGTGGTGTAAACTTGTCATCGAGAACTCACCTTCTGTCTACTTCCCTGTCCAAATGATCAGCTCCATCCTAAGGTGATTTCTTCTGTGGCCTTAAGATGACTGTCAAAAGCAATTAGGCTAGGGAACCAGCAGTTAGTGTAATGGCTATGTCGCTGGACTCCCACGTAGTTGACCGCGGTTCGCGTCCCGGATCCGGTGGCTTAAAACTCATGCCGGGCGCGTGTGCATGCGTACCCAAGATCCTGAGAGGAGAATGGAGGAGAAGGGATTGTGGCATGACCATCCCCCCCTGGGAGGTGATTTCTCGCTTTCTGTCTCTATGTCTCTCTCTGTCTGTCTGGCGAGCGCATGCGCCCTATAGTGAAAATCTCTCCAAAAAAAAAGCAATTAGGCTACAAGATCGATCATTCTTATCTATGGGTAGACAAAAGATATCACCGGAAACTCTTCTGAATGGAGGAGGAACTTCGTCCCAGCTTTATCTGCTTGGGTTGTGTCACAGGTCCACTTCATATCATCACCAGCACGACTCTGATTGGGCTATTTGCTGCTTCTCAATACTCTCTACCCATTAGAATCACAAACAGAGTTTTTATTTTTATTTGTTTAATTTTATTTTTTTTATAAGTACTGATACCTGAGTCTTTCACAGGTCAAGCAAACCATAATCTCTGGGTAGAGCCTAAGTATTAGGATGTTTTGAGTCCCAGGTAATTCTTTTTTTTTTTTTTTCAAGAGGTGTTTGCTAGAGGGCAGAGAGAGACAGAGACAGAAAGCAAGAAATCACCCCCCTCCCCGGGGGATGGCTATGCCATAATCCCTTCTCCTCCTTTCTCCTCTCGGGATCTTGGACATGCACACGCATGTGCCTGATATGAGTTTAAGCCACCTTGTCCAGGACTCAAACTGCAGTCGACTACATGAGAGTCCAGCGATGTAGCCATTACACAAACTGCTGGTCCCAAGTCCCCAGGTAATTCTAATAAGCAGTCAATTTGAGAAGCACTGGCTTAGACTAATCAGGATTCATCCATTGACCTGGAGTTGGGAGTGGCTTCCCCTGAATCAAAAGTCCTAGATGTAGGCCAGCTAGCATGTGGGGTTAAGTTGGCTAGACCACACATGATCAACTGCGTGGTTTAAGTCCTGGACCTGGAGGCTTGAAAACACATGGGCCATGTATAAATGTGTGCCCCCAAATCCCAAAAGGAGTAGAGGAGGAGAAGAGACTACGGCATGGCCATCTCTGATGAGATGACCATCTCATCCCTCAGAGGGTGCTTTCTCACTTCCCCTCTGTCTCTCTCTGGCAAGTGAATGCTAGAAAATTAAGGGAAAAAAAATCCTGGGTCTGGAGAGTCATGGATTCGGAATAAAGTTAGGATAATTTTGGAAAAAGTGAAAGTGAGAAATAGGTGCTTGGTAGGTATTAAATATTATTCACCCTAAAGATTTGCTGGTCACTAGTTTAAAGATTTATAGACACATGTTTACTTAATACCCACAACAACCTAATGAGCAGGGTATGATGATAACCTTTGAGAATAATTCCTATACTACTCATTTACTACAAGTGTTTATTCAACTTGACCAATACTTGTACTGTACTAGTTGGTATATATTTTGAGTATTACCCATGCCAATGAGTAGAAGAATGGCCTCATAATTTATCATTCAAATTAAGGCACTTTTGAGAGTGAAAAGAAGTACAGTATTTTTAAGGCTATTACTGTAGGACATCAGAAATAAATTGAAACTGACCCAGGCAAATGAACATATGTCATCATTCTATCAAGGAGGTATTTTGTGTTATAAGAAACTTGGCCTTGGGGGACCAGCAGTTAGTGTAATGGCTATGTCACTGAACTCCCATGTGGTCAACCACAGTTCAAGTCCCAGACCTGGTGGCTTAAACTCACGCCGGGCACGTGTGCGTGCATGCCCAAGATCCTGAGAGGAGAACGGAGGAGAAGGGATTGCAGCGTGGCCATCCTCCCTGGGGAGTGATTTCTCGCTTTCTATCTCTCTGTCACTCTATCTCTCTCTGTCTTCCTGGCGAGCTCACGTGCCCTATAGCAAAACCTCTAAAAAAAAAAAAAGAAAGAAAGAAAGAAAGAAAGAAAGAAAGAAAGAAAGAAAGAAAGAAAGAAAGAAAGAAAGAAAGAAAGAAAGAAAGAAAGAAAGAAAGAAAGAAAGAAAGAAAGAAAGAAACTTGGCCTTGGTTAAAGAGAGATATAGCCTTTTTTTTTCTCAGCTTCAAGAAGATAATCTAGGTCATGCCTGACTGAATGTTCTTGCTTAGGTCAGAGGCTGACCACACTGGATCTTAGGATAGGGATGGTTGCTCTCAATAACTTTAGGGTGGAGATTGGCCATACTGAAAACAACAACCATGTGATTTAGAGTGGGGACATTGGAATAGAGTATCAGTTAACTTAGAGACCAGGGTCAGTCATATGGACAATCAAATAATTAATCATGCCTGTGTAGTGTAGCCCCAATAAACACTCTGAACACTGATGCTCAGGCAGGCTTCATCAGTTGGCAATACTGCATATGTAAGGACATTGTTGCTAGGAGGGTAACGTCCTGAGGACAATAGAGGCATCACATTTAATCTCTCCCAGATTCTTGTCTGTGCATTTCTTCCTTTGGCTGATGTGGATCTTGATGTTGATCTGTACCCTTTCTTTATAATAAACAGGAACTGCAATAGCTTTCATGAGTTCAGTGCATTCTTCTAATGAAGAATGGAATTAATTAGAATTATCCATGCTGATAAGTAGAATGACCTCATAGTTTATTGTCCAAATTAAGGCACTTTTGAAAGTGAAAAGAAGTACAGTCATTTTAAGGCTATTACTCTAGGACATCAAAAATAAACTGGAGCTGACCCGGGCAGACCGACACGTCATCACTAGGAAGTGCTGGTTTTAGAAATACCGTAAACTTGCAGTTGATGGCAGAAAGCAGGGAAGTCTTGGAGATTGTGCCCTCAAACCTCACAGTTTGTTTAACTCTGGCTACATGATCAGGGCACTTTAGGAGACTAATTAATTTGCCCAATGGCTCTCAAAATTAATAAGTATGGGCCTAGTATCCACTTTCTAGAAATGAGTGCTTTGGTGATATTTCTTACTTGTTTTTACCCTGCCCTCATTCAAATTCTTTATGTTAATTCTTTTTGATAAAATAATTGATGTGTTTTCTGTTTTTGTGACTGAAACTAGATTAATGCAACAGTATTGATATTTGAATGCTTTATTTTTATTAAAAATATCTTCAAATTTATAGATACTCTGAACTATAAATACAATAAAAAGATTCTTGCCTAGGCTCTTAGAATGAGAAAGTGGCAAAAGCTGCATAAAACAGCTCTTAGTACGCATAGCTCAGTGTTGACTTAGTCAGGTGAATGGCCTTTCCTTGGGCTTTCAGAGGCAGGTGTAGGCTGAACATGCACCAATTGCTCCAAGTCCTGGCTGTTCAAGGCCTCCCCTGGGGATTTGAAACTCTCAGGCAGAGACTGCTGAAACTTGAGGCCCATAGAGTGTGACAAGGAAGTAGTGAAGTTGCACGCATTGTCCCTTATTTTCCTTTATTGTTCTGGTTTCTGAGACTACTAACTTGATTTAGTAGAGTGTCACTCTTATCTTTTCTCTCTTTGGTCATATGAGTTTTTTGTCTCGCTTTAGTTTTCCTTGGGTTAGGGCAGACAGTAACAGGACCATTCATGAATGAAATTATTTTCCAATCATTTGAACAAGTGCTGCTGCTGCCGATTTAGTGCCTTTTAACTTTAATTTTTCCAATAAGTAGATGGTGCCAAAGTAAAGTTAGGAAGGCAAGTTCACAAATAGTCTTTGGTTTGTTAGTACCCCATAGAATTAGCTGTGAATATGAAATTATAAAAGCACTCCAATTTTGATTAAATGCCCTATATGTGATAGAATTAGCAGGTAGGGGGAACCAGCAGTTAGCGTAATGGCTATGTCGCTGGACTCCCACGTAGTCGACCGCGGTTCGCGTCTCGGACCCGGTGGCTTAAATCTCACGCCGGGCATGTGTGCGTGCGTGCCCAAGATCCCGAGAGGAGAATGGAGGAGAAGGGATTGCGGTGTGACCATCCCCCC
>NW_006159617.1:4783628-4801940 GCF_000334495.1 Tupaia belangeri chinensis | reverse complement strand
ACCACAAAAAAAAAAAAAAAAAAAAAAAAAAAAAAAAAAAGAATTAGCAGGTAGGAATCATAAATGTGGAGATTTCAAAAGGGTTATGAAAAAATAGAGTTAAAGTATATTTTAGTGTAAAAATGTTTGAAATTAATGCCTAGTTTTTGGATGATATGCATTTATCATAAACATTCTGAAGACCCCTCATATATTTTTAGCTTATAAAAATTTAACTACTGGGGACCAGCAGATGGTGTAATGGTTACATTGCTGGACTCCCACATGACTGATTGTGGTTTGAGTCCTGGACTTGGTAGCTTGAAACTCACACCAAGCATATGTGTGTGAGTGCCCAAAATTCTGAGAGGAGAATGGAGGAGAAGGGATTGTAGCATGGCCATCACCCTTGGAGGACGATTCCTTGCTTTCTGTCTCTCTGGGGAGTGCACACACTCTATATCAAAAATATCTCTCTCTCGACGGGAACAGCAGTTAATGTAATGGCTATGCCACTGAACTCCTATGTAGTTGACCGCGGTTCGCGTCCCGGACCTGGTGGCTTAACACTCATGCCAGCGTGTGTGCGTGCAGGCCCAAGATCCTGAGAGGAGAACGGAGAAGGGATTGTGGCATGGCCATCCCCCCCTGGGGATGATTTCTCGCTTTCTGTCTCTCTGTTTCTCTCTGTCTGGCGAGTGCACATGTCCTATAGCAAAAACTTCTCAAAAAAAAAAAAAAAAATAACCAAAAAACAAAAAACAAAAAAACAAAAAAAATCCTCTCTCTTTCAAAAAAAATTAACTATAGAAGATCAATTTAGACAAACGGTTCCTTACGCTGTCTCATCTCATGTTTTAAAATATAGTGTATTAATAGAAAATCTGAGGTATATTAAAGATAATAGATCAGAAAATGACTGCCATTGAAAAGATAGTTTATTATTCACAGTTTCCAAGTGGAAGGAGCTTATCACATCACGAGAGCCAGGGAAGTATTTGTCAGGGTTCTCCAGTGAAACCAAAGCAATAAGGATATGATAAAAGAGAAAGAGTTATTATAATGACTTGGCTTGGGACCAGCAGGTGGCATGGTGGTTAAGGTGCTGGACTCCTCCTTGGCCAACCACAGTTCTAGTACCAGACCCAGCAGCTTGAAAATCATGCTGGACATGTGTGCATACATGCCCCAAATTTCAGGAGAATGGAGGAGAAGAGATTGCAGCATGGCCATCCACTGGGAGAGTGACTTCTCGCTTCCCTCTCAGTGTCTCTTTCTGTCTCTCCGGTGAATGCATGGACTTTATGGCAAAAATCTTTTAAAAAATGACTTGGTTTACACATTATGGACACTAAGAAGTCCCAAGGTCTGCAGTTGGCAAGCTGAAGATTCAGAAGACCCCATGGTGTAGTTCTACTTTCAGTAGAAAATCCTGAAAACCAAGAGAGTTGATGGTGTAAGTTATAGTCTGAAGGTCAGCAGCTTCAACACTCAGGAAGAGCTGATGTTTCTGTTTGAGTCCAAAGACAGGAAAAGACCCAGCTCAAGCAGTCAGGCAGAAAGTTCTGCTTGCTCACTGGAGGGGCAGCCTTCTGCAGATTGGATGAGGATTTCCCACATTAGGGGGAATAATTGATTTTACTTAGTCCACTGACTCAGATGTTAATCTCATTCAAGAATACCCTCACAGCCACACTCAAAATAATGTTCGTCCAAATATTTGGGCACCTGATGGCTCAAGTCAAGCTGACACATAATATTAATCATCACAGGGAACTTAACAGGTGAATAATAATGAGCTATATCATATGGCAGAGGGAAAGGGGGAAACTGAGCAAGCAGGATCATTTACTGTGGTTTCTTCAGGAAGAAATAGGTGGGGCAGGGGAAACAGGTGAAGGACTGGCTAGTTTGAATCATTTCAGGGGACTCTAGAAAGTAAGCACTGTCCCTAGATGTCTAGTACTTGGCCCTAGACTGATTAGGGCAAATGGATAATGGTCACTCTCAGCATGTGAGAGTCAGATAAGAAATGTGGTTGAAGGTATCTACTTCGGATTGGTTGGTTTGTACTTCAAAGCGTACCCTGTGAAAAAAATTCTTCTTGGGCAGAAGGAAGGTGGTGAGGAAGGCAAAAAGCTAAGAGAAGGTGACTTAGATATCTTAGCAGGTTGTGTAGAACAAAGCATTCTGGCATAACCATGCAGAACAGATGTTAAAGCATCAAGTTCATAGAAGCTAGAAACATGGTTAATACAACCGCAGTACACAGTCCATCTTATTCCCATGGTAGATGCTAATAACTGGTCACATGCATTCTCTTTCTCTCTAACCAAAGCCGAACCACAGACATCCTCATGCTCAAAGACTTATGAGTCCAAGAGCAAGTATAATAGGAAAACCAAAAATGCCTGGACAGCGGAGACAAGGAAACTTGTAACTGAATACTGACACTGTCACTTATTAACAGAGTATCTTTAGAAAGTACTCTAGTTTCCCTAAGGCTTCATTTTGTCATTTAGGAAAGGTAGAAAACTGAATCTACTCTGAAAGGTATGTAAATATGTAACATAAAAAATGTGTGCTATTGTGATATCATAAGAAATACATATTTGGTTTCTGTCCCCTGTTTCTGAGATAGAGCTCCTAAGGCCCTTGCAGGTAAGGGGGCTAGGAGAATCTTTTGTTTTGTAGGGGAGATAAAGCAATGTTTTTATTCTCACCCATTAGAAGGTTCATGGTTGACTCCCCTCACAACAAAAGACAGGTTAACAAGACAAAAAGACAAATATATTTAATATAAGTTTTACATGACCTCTGTGCTACTGTGGCTGGCCTTGGCAAAATATTTCAATCTTCAAAGTCAATTACTTTCAGATAAAAAAAATCTCTTCCATTTTTTAAATTGCTGCTTTAGTACTATCTCTCAATTTTATTCCTTTTAGACTTTCTTTGCAACTTTATTGAATTTCCTATGTTTGCCTTCCAGGTCTCTTAGCTTTCTCTACCCATTTATATCTCTTTATCTGCTTTCCCTAAGTTTGGGGAAAACTTATAGAATTTTTGTACTACTTTAAAAATCCGAATTTTTAAAATAACTAACTCATTAGCCTCTATTAATGTTATTGTTTTTATTTCATTTTTTACAATTAATTTGTTTATTTAATTTTACTTGTTATTATTATTATTATTAATTTGACCAGTGAGAGACACAGAGAGAGAGAGAAAGGGAAAATGAGAAAGCAAGCAATCAGGTGCAGGACCTGAACCTTGGTCAGTCATGTGTTAGATTCTGATCAGCAAGAAAGAGGAGGACACCCAGTCACAGACAAATTATAGGAGTCTTTATTGCCATTGTCTGTGGGAGGATTAGTGTCTCTCGAAGACCCCAGAGCCCTGAGTGTAGGGAGAAAGACACTTATAAAGGCAAAAACACATTTGGGTTGACTCGGTGGGAGCAGTAACCATTTAGAAGGGGGAGGTGAGGAGTGGAAGGAGTGACCTTGCCCAAGCTCTTGTACAGAAGCAAAATTAGGCACTGTTACCTGAGGCATCTTTAGGGCTGGGGACTTTCTAGTCCTTCAACAAACAAAATGGAATCTTAATGGTTTTCATAGCTCAGGGCAAGGGGTCTGGCAGGGGATGATTAATCCCTGAGGGACATCTTAAGGTAGGGAGTTTCTGGTTGTTTAGTAAAGACAAGTAGGAAATGTTGAGCACTCTATGCACTCTAGGCAAAAGGAGAAAGCAAGTTTTCAATATAGAGAAGAATTCAAAATGGAGGTTCTGTTTCAATGTGGGAGTCTAACATCCCAACCACCACACAGCCTGCTGGTCCCAAAGCCTCCATTAATTTTAAACTTGTTATTTATGCCTTTTACATGTCTGATACAGTTTTTTATAAATAGACCCTTTTAACTCCTATTGCAAGCATATAAGATAAAAAATATTTTATAGAAAGGAACAGGAAAAAACTTTCTTGTTCCTTACAGTAAATTTATTATTTCATAGAAGACATTTGCTCTTCATCCCATGGGTATGTTTTTATTTTAAACTTTCATATCACTTTTTTATACACCTAATACTTTTGTTTTTTTAGATTTTTGCTACAGGATATGTGGGCTTGCCAGAGAGAGACAGTGAGAAGTGGGGGGAGGTATAGCCTGACTACAATCCCTTCTTCTCCATTCTCCTTTTTGGATTTTGGGTATGCATGCACACACACCTGGCATGACTCTCAAGCCGCTTTGCCAGGATTAAAGCCATGATTAGCCATGTGGGAGTCCAGCCACCATAACCACCATGCTGTATGCTGGCCCACATTCTCGTTTTTGTTGTTCACGGCTGCGAAGGAATGATTAGTGTCAGGAATTGGGAATTCAGAGGGGTTCTATCAGACGTGGTTATGAGGCATTGTTTCAAGTTTAGGGCCAGATGAAAGGTAAAGGAATTTGGTCTCATTTTGCCAGCTGAAAGAGCTTTCAGCCTGTTGGAGATGGGGGTAGAATGGAAACCAGAGCCAGAATCGGAGTAGAGTGTCAAAGGCAGTTAACCTGGGAACTTTGCCCAGAATTTCTGCTCTGTGTTTGGTATGCAATCAAGAGTTTTCTGGGGCAGGCCCCTGCTATCTTCTGGTGAAGCCACATCCTTTAGGATCTAATGGTGTCATTGCACTACTCGTCACCAAGTGTGACCATCCGGACCAATTCTAACTAAGAGGATTGTGTCCACACAAGCAGCAGGTTTCATGATCCCCCTCCTTCATTCCCAGCACTCACAGCCTTCGCTTCTCTGAGTTAGGCTACAAGTCACCATCTAGTTAAGACCCTGCTGAGGGCGGCAGCTCGGCCTAGTGTTTAAGTCCCTGAAGAGTCTGCTTTGTTATTGGTTGGTTTTGCCTGAGTTTCCTCTCAGGCTCTCAGTCTTACCATCTCTGGAGGAGAAGATAGTAACCTGTATTTTTTAAAAGCATCTAAGGTGATTGGCATGCAATTGGCCCTTGGATCTCTGACAGTTATTTGTAAATCACAATTTAAGAACAAGCCCTGAGGGGGATAAAAAATGTGCCAATGAGTCTTCTTAACATTTTTTGAGCACCTACTTTATGCAAATTGCTCAGCTATGACTGCGCTGCGTAGGATAGACAGCAGTACAGGGGGAGGAATGCATAACCTAATTAGGCAGAAAAGACTCTTCTCAAAAATAGTTAACATTTATTCAGCGCTTACCACACCTCAGGCACTTCCCTTAGCACGTTATACACATTATCTGGAAGGAGCCTCATAATAACCCTAGGACTGGGAAACTATTATTTTCCCTCTTCCATCAATAGGGAAAAGGAGACTTAAAAGAGGTTAGGGAGTCTGTCAGCATCAGACCGGTAGAAAGGGAAATAACTTCAATCCAAACATGTGTTTGTCGCTAGTTCTGCATTTGAAATAAGCTTGATTGTCTCCCAGAGAAAGGGATAATGAACAAGACTATTTGTCGGTGGTTAGTCCAACTGGGAGTTCATGTTCGTAGTGCTATATGTGTTCAGAGGGTTGATGCATCATAGAGAAGGCGACCACTGCTGGGGGCTAGGGTCTGGCCTGACGAGTCTCATTGGGGTTGGACTGTTCTCTACGCAGCTCCATCCAGGGGCCGACTTGTGCTTTGTCACTCATATGCCATGAACATCCACTTTCTTCCTTCTCCCCAGCCTGCCATTTGCAGCCAGTATTGATGAAAGCTCTACCCACCTGTGTTTGCAAAAAGCCTGAATGCTCCCTTGTCTGTTTTTAAGCTGTTTGCCTATGACAGAGTATGAATAACAAGATCAGAAACATCTCTAATATAACTTTAGAGGCCCTGTGTGCCATTTCAGCGTACTTGGTTGCTTTTCTCTTTCTCTTTGTGATAGTAAAGATTGGCTCCTAGCTCTAATCTTTTCCAAGAAGCATAAAAGGGTCATTTATAGCCTTTTGGGATAATTTATCCAAGTGGCTTTCCAAATATTTTGTACCTAATGTACACATCTTGTAAAAATCATAGCATAAACATAAGAGTCACATTCGAGGAAGCTTCAGAGGAAAGAGATGTTTTCAACTTTGGTTTATTTTGTGTGATATTATTAGAGTTTGGTAATCCCAGTACAGCATTTAGTACATAGCATGCAATATGCTCTAATGCAGTATTTAAGAATACAGATTTTGGGGGCCAAGAGGTAGAGTGGTAGATAAGGCAATGGATTCCACAGAGTCAACCATGGTTTGAGTCCCAAACTTAGAAGCTTGAAAATTACATTAGGAGTAGGTGTGTGCATGTCCAAAATCTCAAGAGGAAAATGGAAGAGAAGGGATTGTAATATGGCCATCTCTCAGGGTGTGATTTCTCACTTTCCCTCTCTTTCTGTCTCTCTAATGGTGAGCATATGCACCCAGTGGCAAAAATCTAATGAAAAAAAAAAAAGAAGAAAGTATACAGATTTGGGGATCTGTCAGTGACAAAGCAGTAACACAGCTGGGCATGTAGAAATGGTCTTGGGTTTCTCCAATCTTGGACCACCCTGAGCATGGAGGGCATGCTTGTGAATGCCCATGACTCAGGCTGATTGAGACTAGGGATTTATCCCAATGAATACCATATAGGAGGTGTCCATCTTTCTGCTAGTTTTTCTTTTTCTTTTTCTTTCAGAAAAAAAAAATAAATTTGAAAAATTCAAAAAAAGAACACAAATTCTAAAACCAGAGTTTCTGATTTGAAAACTTTATTTAGGTAGTCATTTAAGCTTCAATTTTCTCATCTATAACAAGGGGATATTAATCATATCAATCTTATAAAGTCATTATGTTTATTAAATATGTGTGGATAAAGCATATGTTGTAAGCTATTTAGATTATTTATATATTATATACATTTATTCTATCTGAAGGGAAAAATTAGTAGCAAAATCATAATGTTATGGTCACGAGGCCAATGATAAAAGTTTTGTACCTCAATCAAAATAGTATATATTATTTATATATAATATTAAATATTATATAATAGATCATTGGCAGAACTTGATTTCCTTATTATTAGAAGGAAAATGGGAAAATGGCAACATTCATTGTATATTAGTGGATTTTGTAGACCAATTTTTTTTGTTGTACCTACCGTGGATCAGGCTTTGGTCAGAGAATTTTACAAATATCAACTTATTTAATTATTTATTTAAATAGGGGGGATATGCCTTATTATTACCATTTTTCAGATGAGAAGATTGAAATACAGTGGATGAAGTAATGACTCCAAATCATATAGTTCATCAATGTTAGAATTGGCCTCCCTTATAGTTTCTGGTATCTACACTTATACTATCTACTATCATTTCTTCAGATCTCTCAGTTTCTGTGATAGAGTGCAGGTATTTGGTACAAAATGAGTAGGGATATGTAGTGTGTATCTTTCAAAGTCTGGCTCAATTTGCTCAACATTAAGTATTCTATATTCATCCACTTTGAATCAGTGGATAAGATCTCACTGTTTCTTATAACTTGAGTAAGATTCCAAGGTATATTTGTGCTACAGTTTTGCAACTCAGTCATCGGTTTTTGGATATATAGGTTGGTCCCATGTTTTAGCAGTTGTAAATAATGTGGCAGTAAATGTGGATGTGTAAATGTCTTTCTGACTGAATGTTTTCCTGTCATTTGAGTAAACACCAAGGAGCAGGATTATTGGGTCGTATGGTAGCTCTTTCTGTAGGTTTTTGAGAAAACTCCATATTGTTTTGCACAGAGGTTATACTAATTTACATTCCCACCAAAAGTGTAACAGGGTTCCCTTTTCAACATAACTCCATCAGCACTTGTTTTTCCTTTCTTTCTTTCTCTCGCTCTCTCTCTCTTCTTTCTTTCTTCTTCTTTTTTTTTTTTTTTGATTCTAGCCATTTAAACTGGGGTTAAATTGTATCTCATCATAGTTTAAATTTGCTTTTTCCTTATGCCAAGAGACTTTGAACTTTTTTTGTATGCCTTTTGACCATTTGTAAGTCTTTCTTGGAAAGTTGTCTACTCAATTCATTCACTTATTATTATTATTATTATTATTTTTAGAGAGTTTTTGCTATAGGACATGTGTGCTCACCAGAGAGACAGAGAGAGACAAAGAGAGAGAATGTGAGAAATCACCTGCCAGGGGGATGGCCGTGCTGCAATCTCTTCTCCTCTATTCTCCTCTGGGGATCTTGGGCACACACACACATAAGTGTGCCCACTGTGAGTTTTTAAGCCACTGGGTCTGAGACTCGAACTACAATTGACTACGCTGAAATCCATCCGGTTAATGTGTAATTGGAATATTCATTTTTTAAAAATGGGTGAGTTGCTTGCATTCCCCATGTATTCTAGGAATCAATCCCTTGTCTGAAGAATAATTTGCCAATATTTTTTTTCCCATTCCAAGGATTGCCTTTTCACTCTCATTAACTTTTCCTTTCCTGTAAGAAAACTTTCTAGCTCAATGTAATCACAGTTGTTTATTTCGGGGGTTAACTTCTAAAGATTTAAACTTTTATTTTTATAAAATGGAAATGTTTTTGTGGGACAACACATTGTCTACTTAGGCTTCTATAAAAGTGATGTGATTCCCACTCTACTTCCCAAGGAAGAAAAATTACATAGTCAGATTACAGAGTGACCACTTTTTGCTTCTCCCCACCTTTCACTCTTGCTTCTCAGGAATGAAAGAGGGACTCAACTGTTTGGTGAATTTAGTGATGGGATAAGCATTCTAGCTCAGTTCTTTGTTTGGATCTGCCAGCAAGTTTCTGTGCCCTCACCTGTCCTTACTTTTCCTGGGACCCTGGGTGTGCAAGTACAGGCACCCAGGGTGATTCTCAAACTACCAGGTCAAGGATTTGAACCACAGTTGGCTGTATGGGGGCCCAGTACCCCAACCACCATGCCACCTGCTGGTCCTAATGCATAATCTTCTAATTTATGAGAGAAGGATTTTATAGAAAAGCTCATAGAGTGTGGAAATTACAGCTTGCTTATCATGGTCAGTGTCTAAGAGATGTACAAAGGATCCTTGCACTGGTGTCTTTGACCAGTTGACTTCTAAGATGATGCTAGAGTTCTAGGCTAAAGGATGCAGACAGCAAAACACACAGGGTAAAATTCTAGAACCTTCTCCCTTCCCCCAATTCCACTATTTCTGGGGAATGAAGCCAGTGGGTGTGATGTCAACAGGCCTAACAAACCCCTGAAATGTCTGTCACCAATCGACAAACACCTTCTCCCCCTGACTTGGAGCATGGATACCCCTGTGACTAATTTGCCACATCTTTTTATAATAACAAGGGATTTTTTAAGGTGTTTATCCCATCCATAGCTTTTAAAGCAGTGAGTTCATTTAAATAATTACCTAGTCATTTAGTTAATGCATTCTTTTTTAAACTTGACTAACTACAGTGTATGTGGTTTTGATGGAAAAAGAGCCCCCTTTATGTAATAGCACTGTTTTTTCCCCCGCAAAATAAATGCAACACAATTATTTTACTGCAGAGAAATTAGCTCATTTGCAAATGCCACCTCGGAACACAAGAAGAATGGCATTTATTGAAGCACTAATAAAGGCACCATGTTAGAATAATTTTATGCTGACGGGCCCACAATCACTCAATATTTTAAGAGCTGTCATCACACCAGCATGAGCTGCATGCAAAAGTACAAATTTATGCTGTGACATCATGGCACTAAGAGTATAATTGGAATAAAATTACCCAGCTTCTCTTTGGCGTTTGCTGGCATTTCTGAATCCTTCACTGCCCACCCAGAGTGGATTCTCTATTTTGCACCAGCAGCCACACATTCTGTGAATGGAGGATGCACCAGGTTCCAGGTGATAGGTCCTCTAGGTATGCCTGGAGGACACCTTTCAGTAGGTGCTCAATGACCTGTGCTGTTATTGAACAGAGGGCTGCACAGGTCTGGAGAGCTGCAAGAATCACAAATCAGCCAAAGCCACTGTTCGGCTATGGATAATTAAGCAAACAGTCGCCATACAGTGGCTGAAGACCTCATCGCATCAATTTTAGCAAGTTAATAAATTCCAGTCATGGCCCATGGTTAAATGCTAAGCTTGAACAAATGAGAAC
This sequence comes from Tupaia belangeri chinensis, assembly GCF_000334495.1. Classification (NCBI taxonomy): domain Eukaryota; kingdom Metazoa; phylum Chordata; class Mammalia; order Scandentia; family Tupaiidae; genus Tupaia; species Tupaia belangeri. Next base: position 4,791,838 of record NW_006159617.1, on the reverse strand, counting down.
ATCTGCATGGAAATCGGAACGTTAAGATTCCACCTTTTGACTTTTACCCCATTTTTATTCTCATTAGAACCTGAAGTGAGCAGGTGCAAAATAACACCTGACAAGAAATGGCGATGAATGTGGAAAGGGGGCAAAAACCTACCTGTCCTGTTTAGACCTAACGCTGCTTGAAGTCTTGCATTTTGGTCAGTCACTGCCTTTTGGCCACAATTAGACATTCTATACTGCGGAGGGAGGTGCTAATGTGACTCCTCAAGTCTGGGTTGCACTCCGTGAGTTGGGAGGTTCGTTGGGCTCCAGTTGATCAAGGCGCTCAAGGTGAGGGGCAGTGGGATTACTGCACTTCCACAAAGGCCAACCCAGTGGTGTCCTCGGTGGTGCTGGAAGTCTGCAGCTGGATGTGACTGACTGCAGCCTCTAGTCTTTAGTATGCTTGATGAGGTAGTTAATTTGGATGTAAAAGAGGAAATGTTATAATTAATGGCCAGATAATTGGTAAACATAACACATTCATGTGAGTGGATGACAGAATATGGGGGCTGCTTCACTGGAGAAGACAGATGATCTGTACACCAAAGCTGTATTTGCGTAATGATCTTTGTGGTAGGCAGAGTAGTGGTTACTCAAAAATGTCCACTTCTGAAACCCCTCAATCCCGTGAATGGTACCTTATATGGCAAAAAAAAAACTTTGAAAAATGTCCACTTCTGAAACCCCTCAATCCCATGGATGGTACCTTATATGGCAAAAAAAAAAACTTTTCAGATGTGATTAAGAGCCTCAAGATGGGGATACTCTCTTGAATAATTCATAATGGGCTCAATGTGATCACAAGCATGCTTGTGAGCGAAAGAGGGAGGCAGGAGACTCAGAGTCATAGAAGGAGGTGTGAGGACAGGAGCAGAGACTGACAACACTACCACGGCTGACTTTGGTGACAGCAAGGACCATGATCCCAGAAACGTATGCAGCGTCTAGAAGCTGGCAATGTTAGGAAAACATCTCCAATGCTTCCAAAAGGAACACAGTCTGGCCCACACTTTGATTTTTATCCTGTGCCAGTCCTCTTGGGACTTCTGACCTCCAGAAATATAAAATAATAAATATGTCTTGTTTTAGGTCACTAAACTTGTGGTAACTTGTTATAACTGTAATAAAGAATGAATATAACCTTTTATTAACTAGTATCTTTATTTTTTAAGTTTTAAGAGATTTTTCCTATAGGGCATGTGCACTCACCAGAGAGACAAAAAGACAGAAAATGAGAAGTCATCCCCCAGGGAGATGGCCACACCACAATCTATTCTTCTCCATTCTCCTCTTGGGATTTTGAGCATGCACACACATGTATTGGCATGAGTTTCAAGTTGCCAGGTCTGGGACTTGAACAGCTATCGATTACATAGAAATCCAGTGACATAACCGTTATGCCATCTGCTGGTCCCTTAACTAGTATATTAATTGCATTGAAATGATAATTTCTGAAGTTTGATCAGTTTTGGGTGGCCATTGAAATTAAAGTATAATGTAAAAAATCCCATGATTTCCACATACATTAATGAAAAAATATTTTTCAATAAGAAAAAAAAAATTGTTGGGGGACCAGCAGTTAGCGTAATAGCTATGTCGTTGGACTCCCACGTAGTCAACCGCGGTTCGCGTCCTGGACTTGGTGGCTTAAAACTCATGCTGGGCGTGTGTGCGTGCGTGCCCAAGATCCCGAGAGGAGAATAGAGGAGAAGGGATTGCGGCATTACCATCCCCCCTGGGGGGTGATTTCTTGCTTTCTGTCTCTCTGTCTGTCTCTGTCTGTCTGGTGAGCGCATGCACCCTATGGCAAAAACCTTTCCAAAAAAAAAAGAAGAAAAAAAATTGTTAAAAAAATAAGGGCCAGATAGTGGTACAGTGTGTAACTCAATGCTTTGTGAGGCTGACCTACATGGGAAGGTTCAGGGTTTGTGTATGAAGATTGCCCTGAGAATACCCAGCATGCGTGTGCCCATGACCCAGGGCTAACTGAAGCTGGGGGTGGATCACAATGTCAAGACTTTGTTGGGGGTGCAGCTTCTCAGTCTCTCAGCTCTCTTACTCATGAAAGAAAGAAATAAAAATAAACTTAGAAGAAGTAAATATAGGGCCAGCGGATAGTGTGGTGGTTAAGGCTCTGGACTCCCACATGGTAAACTATAGTTCAAGTCCTAGACCTTGAAAACCATGCTGGGCACATGTACATACCCATAATCCCAAGAGGAGAATGGAGAATGGATTGTGGCATGGCCATCCTCCCAGAGGGTGATTTCTCACTTTCCCTTTTACTGTCTTTCACTGTCTCTCCGGTGAATGCATGTACCTGATGGCAAAAACAAACAAAAAACAAAAACCCTAAATTAAAAAAAAGTAATTATAGAGGGATCTATGAATAATGAATAAACCATAATGAGGAAGTATCAGCTTTTAGAATCCATTAGGGTGGAGTTTCGTACAATGCTGTGTACTTGAGTCAATTACATAACCCCTGAGCTTTAGATGCAGTATTTGTGAAATGGAGGTAATAATAGTTTCTTCATGGGGTTATTGAAAAGAGTCAATAAGGCTATGTATTTAAAGGTCCTAACAGTGCATTTAATGAATAATAATTTCCTCCCTCTATTGAGAGTTGAATATTTGTAGTAGTGGCAATTTTTTTTTTCTTTTTTTGAGAGGTTTTTGCTATAGGGCACATGCACTCGTCAGAAAGACAGAGGGAGACAGAGAGGCAGAAAGTGAGAAATCACCCCCCCAGGGGGCTTGGCTAACCCACAATCCCTTCTCCTCCTTTCTCCTCTTGCACAATCCCTTCTCCTCCCTTCTCCTCTTGGGATCTTGGGCACACACACACACACACACACACACACACACACACGCGCGCGCGCACTCGAGTGCGCGCCCGGTGTCAATATAAGCCACCGGGTCTAGGACTCGAACAGCCACAGTTGACTACATGGGAGTCCAGTGACATAGCCATTACACTAACTGCTGGTTCCAGTAGCAGCAATTTTAAAATATTGCCACAAGTTTCTGGGTACTTCATAAAAGGTGATGTCTATGTCAATTCCTTATGAATCTAAGTGGGTTTGTAATACTCGAGTTAATGGAGCACAGCAGAAAGAACTCTGTGTCTTCCAAGACTAGATCATGAAAGGCCTTGTTTGCTTAAACATTTACTCCTGGTACCCAGAGCTACCAGATAAAAAGTGAAAGGCCACAGGTAGATACTTCAGTTGACAGTCCCATCAAAGTTCAACCTTTGAGTCAAGAAGATTTCATGTGATTTTTATTTTTAAAGATTTTTGTCATAGGACATGTGAACTCACTGAAGACAGACAGAAAGACGGTGAGGGGGGAAAATGAGAAGTCACCCCCCACCCCCGGGGGATGGCCATGCTGCAATTTCTTCTCCTCCATTCTCCTCCTGGGATTGTGAACATGCATGATCATGCACCAGGTGTGATTTTCAAGTCCCTGGGTCTGGGACTCAAATCATTGGCCATATGCGAGTGCAGCACCTTAACCACTATGCTACCTGCTGGCCCCAACTCCATATTATTTTAACCCCAGCTCTTCAGTCATCTGAAGACACTTGAGTCTGGTCAGAGGAGGCCCCAGGCATCATGGAACAGAGAAGTTATCCCACTGTGTCCTGGCTAAATTCCTGAACTGCAGAATCCATGAGCATGATTAAATGATCTTTCCTTTATGCCACCAAGTTTAGGATGGTTTGTTATGCTGCAGTAGAATACTGGAGCATGAGATTATTAACCCTTGTTAGTAAAACAAATATGAGGCAAAAAAGGCATGGTTCTAAAACAATAACCTATTGCAGATAACCAAGTCAGAAATATAACATAGGCTAATGGTTTTATGTAGTTTTTCAATCACATTCTCTTGGTAAAAAATAAAGGCAACTATATATGCTTTAATTCATGTTTCTTCCCATTGCTGTGTAGTTATAACAGTCTCTTCCTTCCCATTCTTCCTCTAAATAATAAAAGAAGCCATATCTTTAAAAACAGCAAAGAGGTTGTCTTCTAGATCTTCTGCATATATCTCTGTTTCGTCAGAAGATAATAGTTTGAAGGGACCAACAGTTAGCATAATGGCTATGTCACTGGACTCCCATGTAGTTAACTGTGGTTTGCCGTCCACCCGGTGGCTTAATCTCATGCTGGGCGTGTGTGCGTACATGCCCAAGATCCAGAGAGGAGAATGGAGGAGAAGGGATTGCAACATGGCTATCCCCCTTGGGGGGTGATTTCTCACTTTCTGTCTCTCTGTCTCTGTCTGTCTGTCTGGTGAGTGCACGCGCCCTATAACAAAAACCTCTCCAGAAAAAAAGAGAAGATAATCGTTTGCAATGACATATTTGAATGGGAAAACCAGCTCAAATGTAAGGAGACAATGTCTAGTTTGTCCAGATGATTAATTAACAAATCTTGAATTTCCTAGTCCTTTTCATAATAGGTTCTTTGCTTGTGTGTTATTGTTATCTCGCTCCTTTTTCATATTTGAAATGCAATATTAATCATTTGCTAGACACACAAACAATGGGATTGCAGCTAGATCATATTGATAGGATCATGATGTTTGCCTTACACAGAACCTAATCTCATCCCTGTTTTTGGATGACTTGGCATTGTCTCATGAATCTGCTACTTGCAGGATTTCCAGCGGGCACAGAAATGGGATGCTCGCCCAGACTTCAAAGCTTGGCAAACAAAATGAGATAGACCTCACAATGGCTGCTGGTGTATGTATTTCCATGAACTCCCCTTCACATTCCGTTTTAATTTAAACACATATGTTTATTATTTTTGAAGTACATGCACATGTTTGAATATTTATTTGGAAATAAATAAAATTATTTTCATTGCAATTATTTTTCAAATACTAAGGATACAGTAACATGAAGAAATCAAAACTGCAGACTATGTACACAGAAGAAATGATGAACTGAAAGTTTTGACAGTTTTACAATACTTTATAACACGAACAGAACATTTGCCTTTACTAAATGTGTGTCTGAAAAGATGGACCAGGGGAAGAAAATGAGTTAAATTTTTCACGATCTGTACTGGGTCTTCAAGAACATCATGTCACCTTCCCTTGCCTCAGATTCATCTGTGAAATTAGAAATTGTAAAATGCCACTGACTTTCGGTGTTGTCATGAACTGAATGTGATGAAAACGTGAACCTTAAATGGAGTGATTCATAAATGGCCACGTATACTTCTTAGAACTATTGAGATAAAACTTTTCATTTTCTCTTGGTGGCCATTATAGCTGCCCCTTACCTCTCACAGGACTAATCCTTACACTACCCTCTGGCTTTAATTTATGTTTCTCTTGCCATCCAGAGTGCTGTTTTGAAACGTTAACGCCTCCTGAGCCATGTTTCTTTTGCTGTCAAATGTGGTTTCTTTGTTGAACAGTGATAAAGTCTTCAAGGTCTTTATACCTTGGCAGGAAGACTCTTCCTGTGCCATACAAGTAATTTCTAAGACACGAATTTCTGAACCAGACTATATTTAGGAAATGTGACTGAGCATTCACCCATTTAAACTTCCTATAATTTAGTGGACTCACTTAAGAAAAATAACACAAAATTCCAGATAAAAGTAGGCACAAAAAATGAATATTTATGAAGAGTGAAGAAAGAAATCACAACAAATTATTGGAGCCTAGAAGATTCAAGCTCCTTTCTTCTGACATACTTTTAAGCAGTTTGTTAGAAATAAATTCATAGAAATGCTTCCTTCTATAAACTGGCTTCCCCTGCCACCAAGAAGATTTTACAACTCCTGTAGTCTTGACGCTCTTAGGTTTGAGTGTAAGTGATGCCCTGAAGTTTAAGTTCATTAACTTCAGAGTGAATTTGCATCTGACTCAGTGAGTAAGTAAACTGCCAACAGAGAACAATAACTATTGACATTATTGGGCACTAATTTGTGGCAAGTACCTCATACATGTTGACTTATTTTCTTGGCAATATATTTTAAAGTTGTTTTTCTCTCTTTGTCTCTTGGAGAGACCGGCATTCCCAACAGGATCTTCACATTCAATCCATCCCCAGTTTTAGCCAGCCTGGATCACAGGTGTGTGTGCACCTGCCTGGCATGCTAAGGGAGGTCCTGGAATGCCAACTTGGGACTTTTCCCATGTGAGTCCATTTGTGTTAGCACTGACCCTCCACCTGGCCTCTCACCAGTACATTTGAATTGTTCAGATCTAGCAGCCAGTCAACTGGAAAAAGAAAATTCCCTTGTGTGAAATTTCATTTGTATGTTTTGTAAAATAAAAATGTACAAAACTATTTATAGTCCATACTCATAAAGAAAATTTCATAAACCTTTAAAGGAAAATATGTGGTAATGCCACAGACTTCATTAAAATAGTCAGAGAAACATTAATAGTCCAAATGATATCTTATAAGTAATAAATTCTAAATAAAATAACTATGGTATTAAAAACTGTATGTGTTTTTTAAATTTAAATTAAGAATTCATAATAAATTCTTTTTTTTTTTGAGAGGTTTTTGCTATAGGGTGCGTGTGCTTCCAGACAGACAGAGACAGACAGAGAGATAGAAAGCGAGAAATCACCCCCCCCCCCCGAGGAGATGGCCATGCCGCAATCCCTTCTCCTCCATCTCCTCTCAGGATCTTGGGCATGCACGCACACGTGCCCGGTATGAGTTCAAGCCACTGGGTTGGGGAACCAAACTGCGGTCGACTACGTGGGAGTCCAGCAACATAGCCATTACGCTAACTGCTGGTCTCAAGAATTCAATTCTGTATTGGTAAATTTAAAAAGGTGTCATGTCTGGAGTTTGTCTTCTTTCATTTAGTTATTTAATATTGTGAGATCAATAATATCCAAAAAGGAAATGTTTTCAAGGATGGTCAGTTTTTTTTAATGGATCAATATAGATATCAAGTATTTTGGTTGTGCTTCATAATTTGTAAGTATTGGGTCGTTGGAAAAGTCATGATGCATTTTTGCATAGAAAAAAATACGTCATGACTTCTCCAACAACCCAATATTTCTTCTCCCACACAAGACAGATTACCAGGGTATTTACCTCATCAGTTAAGACTGGCATAATGTCATACAAAGTATAGGGTAGCTATTGGTTTAACATATATATTAAGACTTCCTAAAATTTTTTTCAACATTTTTTGAAGGGTAAATTAAATGAGGGGTAAATGTAAATTTGGTGTGACCATACTTAAACCCTGGCGAATGTTCACAAGCCAAATTCAAAATCATATTGAAAACACAGCTGGAGCTAAGGAAAGGGCTTTGTGTTGCATGTTGGCTCTCAAATGGAACATGTAATAAAAAGGGCTCATAAATTGCACTCTGCTGTGATAGATGTTTTCTTAATAGTCTCTATAGAGCCTAACCCTTTGGTGTTATTTATTTTAGCCACTCCCCTACATTATGTATTTATTTCATTTCTTTTTCTTTGTCCTTCCTCCCTCCCCCCATAAGGTATATATGCTCACTGGAGAGAGACAGAAGGAAAATGAGAAATCACCCACCAAGGGAGATGGCTGTGCTGTAATCCCCTTTCCTTTATTCTCCTCTCGAGATTTTGGGCATGTGCCAGAGTGATTTTCAAGCTACCAGGCGTAGGACTAGAACTGTGGTCTACCTACTATGTGAGAGTTCAGACCTTAACCACCACACCACCCACTGGCACCTTGTTTAATTTGGAAAGCAAGTTATCACATGTGAAATATCAGTGACATAGAACCTGTTCAGTTGACTAAAATAAGGAAATGGGACGAGCAGATGGTATAATGGTTATGTCACTGGACTACCACATAGTTGACCGTGGTTCCAGTTCTGGACCTGGTGGTTTAAAACTCAGGCCAGGTATGTGTGTGTGTGTGTGTGTGTGTGTGTGACCAAAATTCCAAGAAGAGAAGAGATTGTGGCATGGCCATCCTCCATAAGGGAGTGATTTCCTGTGTGTGTGTTTTTTTTTCCCTCTAGTGAGCACACACACCCTATCACAAAAAATCACTCTTAAAAACAAAACAAAACAAAACAAAAACAGCAAACAAGGAAACTCAAATAATGGAAGTTTCTAAAGGATAGGGTATTTCACTTTGAGGTGTATGAAAGCTGTGAAACAGCAGAAAGACTTTAGTGTTTGAAGGGCAAAA
>NW_006159617.1:4760442-4783618 GCF_000334495.1 Tupaia belangeri chinensis | reverse complement strand
CCAGAATCCAGCAAGGCTTGTCACAATGAGATGTAAGTAATGGGAATAATTTATACAAATTATTATGTTCATAATCTTGATTATCCAACTACTAACAGATGGGTATGTTCATGGCTCAGGGATGAATCTAAGCTTTGAGGGCCTGAAGTCTATACAAATGGGGGACCCCCTTTAAAAAATTATTGCAGAATTACAACTCACAATTGCCAGGTCTTCTGGGAGAGCATTGGTAGTGGCTCATGCAAGTAAATGAGTTGCCCAAAAAGTTAAGTTTCATTGGCTTACAGCAAATGTGTTTCTAATCTCTTTTTTAATTGCTAGGTGATGTACTTGATCACCAGAAAGAGACAGAGAAAGAGAGGGAGAGGAAGAAAATACTGCCCAATTGGGCATGGTCACTCTGCAATCCCTTCTCCTTCATTTCTGCATCATGTCAAGATTTGGGACATGCACATATGCCTAGTATTTTTTTTTTTTGCCCCCACCATGTTGTTTGTTTTACTTACATTTAATCACTGCAGCATATAAAGGAAATCTTCCCAGAATGAACACATTGCATATTAGTCCAGTTGAAGATATTCCCATATAATTTTCCTTTATGCATAATTTTTTAGTTTTGTGTCTGTTAAATATTTTGCTTTTCCTTTTTTCCCCTGATTCTCTCTCTCTCACTATCCCCCTGTCCCACCCTTCTACCACACTGTCTCTAATATCCATAATTGCTCTCTATGCCTTTATACCTCCCAATCGTTCAGTTTCTATCATAGAATGCAGACATTCGGTATATATTAAGTGGGGACATATAGTGATTCTCTTTTATAGTCTGGCTTGCTTCATGCAGCATTAAATCTTCCATGTTCATCCATTTTTTTTTCAAATGCTAGAATCTCATTTTTTTATATAGCTGAGTAATATTTCATAGTGTATATATGTGCCACATTTTTCAATCCATTCATCTGTTCTTGGACATGGGGGTTAATTCCATGTTTTAGCAATTGTGAGTAAGCTGCAATAAACATGGATGTCCAAATGCTTTTCCAACTGAGTGTAATCCTATCCTTTAGGTGGATACCAGGAGTAAAATTGCTGGATCATATGATAGTTCTATTTGTAGGTCTTCTTTGAACCTCTGTATCGTTCTCCAAGTGACTGAACTAATTAACATTCTCACCAACAGTATAGGAGATCTACTTTTTCACTGCAGCCTTGCCAGCACTTACCATTCTTTGTTTTAATGATAGCCATTCTGACTGAGGTTAAGTGGTATCTCATTGTAGTTTTGATTTGCAGCTCCCTATGCTAAGGGATATTGAGCATTTTTCATATGCTTTTTGGCTGTTTCTATGTTTTCCTTAAAGAGTTATCTATTCAGCTCATTTTTGTATCTTTTAATTGGATTAATTATTTTTTTAAGCCACCAGATCTTGGATTCAAACCATGATCTGCCATGTGGGATCTGGCTCACTTAACCACTAGGCCATGGAGTAGGCCCATGTCTCTACTCTTGAAGCATGCTACCTGCCTGCCAGGCACATGATAGGCTCCTGTAAACTGATCTAAGTCAAACGGGCTACGGAAAATTTTGTTTCTTTTGGATGGGTAATGGTAAATAGGTTAGGTAAGGTAAGGCAGCTAAGAGATTGAGGTGGAGAGGGGTAACTACTCCCCTGAAACATCACTGTCTGGTAGGATGAAAGCAAGTTTTAGGCTACATTACGCCACATACATAGACAGTTATTAACACACATTCATTAGCAAAACAGGAGAAAAAAGGGCTGGACTAACAAAGTAAGTTGAGACCCTTTCCTAGAGCACAAAATGTAAGGAGATGCTAAGAAACTCAGTAATCAAAAGAAATAAGTTTCATTTTATTTTATTTTTTGCCAGAAAGCATATTGCTCACCAGAAAAAGAGAGACAGAGAAAGAAGCAGAAGCAGAAAGCGTCCTCAATGTGGTCATACCACAATCCCTTCTTCTCTCTTCTCCATCCTGTTGGAATATGAGGGTAACACATACGTGTGCCTCGTGTGTTTTTCAAGTTACTAGGTCTGGGAATTGAACAGTACAGTTGGCCATGTGGGATTTGGCTGCCTTAACCACCAGGCCATGGAGCAGGTCCAATAACATTTTAATGTATTATTTTTAAAAAACAAATTTGGTAGAATGTATTCATGATGAAAAAAATAAAACTTTTAAATAGAGATAGGATTAGCATTCATGCTTTTTCCTTCTGCCTCAGGCCCCATTATGGTTCCACACGGCACTGCAAAGAGAAACCTCTTCTGTGAGATCAAGAAATCCCGGATCCCTGTTCTTTGATATGGTCCCAGCATTCCTCATAAAATTTGGCCCAGACTTCCAGAAGCAGGATTCTCTGCATTCTATTTGCATGAATTAGACAGGAATTCTCCTGGGTACCAGGGCTTAAACTTTGGTACCATTCTCAATGATGCATAGAAAGTGATCTTACTGGATTCTTGGATTCTGTTGATGCACAAGGTTAGGAAATATTTGTAAATGAGGTTTTAGGTACTCTATGTAACTGGAAGAGCTTGTGGTCTTATTTCTGCTATCCACTGTGGCAATTCAGAATAAAATAGAAAAGTCATGGCCGATGATGATAGTTATAGGAGGGCTCTTTCAGATCAGAGTGTATCTGACCGTCTCTCATCTGTGTGTCCTAGATCGGCCATCCTTCTGCATTCCTCGTTGGCATCTAGGTTTTGGCTAGCCCTAATGGCCATGTCTCATTATTTATCCTATAATGTCTTTTTTTTTTTTTTTCCTAAGAAATTTTGCTGTGGGGCTCGTGCACTTGCTGGAGAGACAGAAAGACAGAAAGTAAGAAATCAGCCCCCAGGGAGGATGGCAGTGCCACAGTCCCTTCTCCTCCATTTTTCTCTCAGGATTTTGGGCATGCACACACATGAGTCTGGCATGAGTTTTAAGCTGCTGGGTTTGGGACTCGAACCACGATTGACTATGTGGGAGTCCAACGACATAACCATTATGCCATCTGCTGGTTTCTATGCTATAGTATCTTAAAGTAACTTAGAGGCATCTAGGCTCTGAGCATAATGTGGGGGAAAGCAAAGGTTCTACCCTCACAGAATGATATTCCAGTGAAGAAAGGAATTAATAAATAAGCAAACAGATAAATATATAAATTATAATATTATTACATCATGTGCCAAAAGCTGCCTTAACGAAAATAGAAGCTGTATAAAGGGATAGGGCCTGATGAAAAGCAATATTTTCTTTAGGGTGGCCAGGAAAGTTTTTGAGGACAAATACCTTTCCATCAGGAATCTGGACAAGGTGAACCACTGGTTTGCAATGTCTCAGGCGAAAGAGGATTTCCTCAAAGGTGACAGTAAGCATGTTAAGTACCACATGGTAGGAGAATTACCACATGCATGTTGTGAATGACCCAAATAAGAAAGCACAAAAAGCACAGAAAATAAATCTTCTTACATTACCACTCCTCAGGGGATAGCCACTTGTTACAGTTTGTTTCATTAAGTTCCCTTCCAGATGTTTTCCTCTACATACAAACCCCTATATCCTCTTTACTTTTTTCTTCCCTCACTTCCTCTCTACTTTCACTTTCTCCTTTCTCCTTTCTTCCATCTTTCTCTCTCTTTATAAAGAGGACCTATCATACTATCTGCATTGCAATGTTTTAAACATTTTATTTTAAGATTTCTTCAATATCTTTCATTTTAGCATACTGTGGATAAACTTCATTTTGTGGTTTATAGTATAGTCTGTATGCTGTTTGGGTATATCGAAATTGATTCAACAGTCTGTGGCAAAAATCGTGTGGGGCTTCCAAATTTTTCACTATTAAAAATAATATAATAGGGTCAGCAGGTGGCGTGAAGTTTAAGGCAGCTGGATCCCACATAGCTGACTCCATGGTTCAAGTCCTGGACCTGGTGGCTTGAAAATTATGCTGGGCACATGTGCATACATGCTCAAATCTCAAGAGTAGACTGGAGGAAAAGGGATTACGGTGTGGCCACTCCTGCAGAGGGGTGGTTTCTCACTTTCTCTCTCTCTCTTTCTCTTTTTCTCCCTATCTCTGTCTCCCTCCAGTGAGTGTACACACCCTCTAGCAAAAACTAAAACACAAAACACAACAAAAAACTCTGTGATGAACATTCTGGCATATATTTAATTCATATGTGTATGTGATTGTACCTGTGTAAGTACCTTTTGCTAATTGTCAAGTCTGAGTGATAGGTCAAATGGTATGCACTTTTCTAATTATGATGTACAGTGCTGAAGTGCCTTACAAAAAGGTTATGTTCATTTATATTCCCACCACACTTACAAGAGTTCCTGTTTTCTAATATTCTCACCAACATGGAAGTATTAACCATCATTTACATCTTTGCCAGATGATAAATAAAAATTATATCTCTTCCTTTTTATAATTTGCATTGCCTCTTTAGTGAGGTTTAGTATTTCTATGTTCATGAACCATCGACTATGGCAAGAGTATTGATTGGTTAATAGCGTCCTGGTTGAGCAGTGTAGTGCTCAACTCGCACATCTCATCTGGACAGTCCTGGTATTTTGGCTTAGTTTCTGAGTCTAACCAAGACAGCAGTCACTACCTTGACCTCTCTAGCTTTCATTTATTGTGTCTTAGCTCTCTGACTGAATCTGGGCCATCCCATTGTGTTTTTATAAATCTCTTGGGCTGTCTTGGTCCTGCCTTTCTGGCTCATTTCATCTGTCTGCAAATTTGACTTCAGTGAACTGGCTGGTACACTTCGGTCACCTTCTGAACAGGAAGAAATAATTCACATTTTCCCATAAAAGCCCATGCTTCAGTCGCCGCTCCACCAGCTTTCCTAAATGCCTAGGAGACTTTCTGCGACCACGTAGTCCATTTCACACATGCCATTTGCTTCTGCGTAGACTATAGTTACTCCTGAAGGCGTGGTACTAAGTGTATAATAGATTACATTGATTGAATGAACTTTTCTCAGCTTCTTACATGTGTAAATTGACTTTTTTTCCATTTCAGTCACTAAATGAATTAGATACTAATTACTACTTGTATTGCAATTATCTTATTACTAGTACCACCTGTAGTAGTATTTTTAGAGACAGGTGGCTAAGGGGGAGGAGGTAGAGATAAAGAAAACAAACTCAAGCAAATGTACACTTAAGGTTTAGGGCAAGTATCCCATTCATATCTTTTTAATAAGGGAGGGAACTGAGTTTACCTACTCAGAAATATAATAAAGGAGTTTAAAGCCATTGAAAAAAACTACAACAACTCAATCCACAGGAGGCTTGAGCTAATTCAAGCTGCTTAGCTTCGGAATAAACTGATGAGGCTCACACAAGGCCATTTCCTTGGGAAGTAAGTCTCTGTTGACCTCTCTTTAAAAGCGTACAGGGACCAGCAGTTAGTGTAATGGCTTTGTCGCTGGACTCTCACGTAGTAGACCGTGGTTCGCATCCCAAACCTGGTGGCTTAAAACTCATGCTGGGCACGTGTGCATGCGTCCCCAAGATCCCGAGAGGAGAATAGAGGAGAAGGGATTGGGGCTTGGCCATCCCCCCTGGGGGGTGATTTCTTGCTTTCTGTCTCTCTCTGTCTGTTTGGTGAGTGCACGCGCCCTATAGCAATGCCTAGGAGACTTTCTGCGACCACGTAGTCCATTTCACACATGCCATTTGCTTCTGCGTAGACTATAGTTACTCCTGAAGGCGTGGTACTAAGTGTATAATAGATTACATTGATTGAATGAACTTTTCTCAGCTTCTTACATGTGTAAATTGACTTTTTTTCCATTTCAGTCACTAAATGAATTAGATACTAATTACTACTTGTATTGCAATTATCTTATTACTAGTACCACCTGTAGTAGTATTTTTAGAGACAGGTGGCTAAGGGGGAGGAGGTAGAGATAAAGAAAACAAACTCAAGCAAATGTACACTTAAGGTTTAGGGCAAGTATCCCATTCATATCTTTTTAATAAGGGAGGGAACTGAGTTTACCTACTCAGAAATATAATAAAGGAGTTTAAAGCCATTGAAAAAAACTACAACAACTCAATCCACAGGAGGCTTGAGCTAATTCAAGCTGCTTAGCTTCGGAATAAACTGATGAGGCTCACACAAGGCCATTTCCTTGGGAAGTAAGTCTCTGTTGACCTCTCTTTAAAAGCGTACAGGGACCAGCAGTTAGTGTAATGGCTTTGTCGCTGGACTCTCACGTAGTAGACCGTGGTTCGCATCCCAAACCTGGTGGCTTAAAACTCATGCTGGGCACGTGTGCATGCGTCCCCAAGATCCCGAGAGGAGAATAGAGGAGAAGGGATTGGGGCTTGGCCATCCCCCCTGGGGGGTGATTTCTTGCTTTCTGTCTCTCTCTGTCTGTTTGGTGAGTGCACGCGCCCTATAGCAAAAACCTCTCAAAAAAACAAAAAAAAGTGTACAAAGTTCGTGGTTCCCCATGATCCACTGAGCAAATGTCACATGTCTCTGATATAGCTCAGTCCAATGAAAACTCAAGCAGGGGACTCTTTTTGAAAATACCCAGATGGAAGTGAGTGTGTGTATGTGTATGTGTGAGGGCCTGGGAAAAGTTTTGAGGAGCACAATATATCCAGTAAGATATGTTAGAATGTCGGGGCTCAAGGCATCCTTAGAACTCATCTATCTGAAGACTCTTACTTTCAATCCCTGAAACCCAAAGCATTTTGAGGTTTAGTTACATGGACAAACTCACATGGCTGTTGAGTGTCCCACACTGATGGCCAGGATTAAGTCCTTTCCCAAAACACACAGCCCTCTTACATTTTGAGACAAGGGTCCTCACCTAAATATCAGGCCTGTTGATGATTGATTATGTCTTGTTGGGCAAATCACTCCATCTCATTGCATAGGGATTTGATGTTTTAAAGATTCTTTGCTCCTTCACATTCAGTGACTGAATTATAAGTTTCTTTTCTAACCCTGGCTCTTTCCTTTCAGTTTCCACAGCCATTGACCATCTTCCTAGGATTTAAGAATGGCCTTAGTGAGTTGTCACAGCCATGTAGGCAACAGTCGTGGGGCCCACCCACGAAGATTTATAGTGTGGAGCTTTCTCTGAGCAGTGCTTTGACAAGGAAAATGGCCAGCAGCCAGTATCCAAAACCAAACAATTGTCAGATGGCTGGGGAAAGAAAAATAAATGTTGAGCAAAGTCGAGGACTCAATAGTTATTTCAGGGCAGTAGAAGGCTTTCTTTATGGCCATTTCATCCGGAGCATCAGAGCGTGCCTGAAACAGAGGGATCTACCCCCTGCTGACCCCAAATGCCTAGGCTACAGCAGTCTCCCAGCATTCCTTACCTGGACTCTTGGGACAACCGCCAGTGGGGGCAAGATTCTGTGACTGTGACAGTAGAACCCTGCAATCCTCCCAGCACATCAGCGATGCTTCTCGAGCTCTCGCTACCCACACTTTTGGTGCACAGAGCAGCACTCATATTTTTCTTGATATACAGAAGTGTGTTTCTCAAGCACACAGGGCCTTTTGGATGACATATGTTTGTTTCCTTGACCAATTGCTCTCTTCATCCATCCACTGTACTGTGGGGTTGACATCTTTTTGTTTTCCCTAGATTGAAAATCCTAGATAAACAACTTAGTTTCACTCGATTCCTCAATCTGGGAGACAGGATTGCTCTCCACCCCCACCTCTCTTTATTTATGCTCATACTTGCATCTATTTTTGCATGTTATATAGAGATGTTGTCATACAAATATTGTATAGTTGAGGCCAGCTAAACTCCATCTGTGTAGAGATTCTATCTTAGCAAGTATAATCTAGCCAATTTAGATTTTCCAGGTATTGAATTTATTTTCACATTTCTTTCTCTCTTCTATTTTTTCATCTCTTATTCCCTCTTTCCTGTTCTGTCTGTGTAGAGAGTCTATCTTAGCAAGTACAATCTAGGCAATTTGGATTTCCCAGGTACTGAAATTATTTCCATATTTCTTTCTCTTATTTCCCCATTGCTTTCCCACTCTTCCCTGTTTCTTTCTTCTACTTCTTTTTTTTTCTTTCTATTGAAATGTTTCATTCCATATCATAATCTGTAAGTGTCAAGCATAGTAAGTTTATCAGCAGAAATAAATTTCACAAATGCAGATGTCTTTATTGCTGTTATCTTGTATTTGATAACTTTCTCATGAAGAAGGAATTATGGATTTTTTTTTTATACAGAGTTGTGTTTTTTGTTTGTTTGTTTTTTTGTTATAAGGTGCTTATACTTGCCAGAGAGAGAGTAAGAAATCAGTTGCCAGGGGGGATGGCCAAGCCACAGTCCCTTCTCCTCCATTCTCTTCTTGGGACTTTGAGCATGCATGCACATGCACAAAGCATGAGTTTCAAGCCCCTGGGTCCAGGACTCGAACTGCCGTGATCCACGTGGGAGTCCAGTGCCCCAAACAACACACCCCCTGCAGGCCTAAAGGATTATAAATTCAAAAAACATCTGTGGCAGATGGGACCAGTAAATGGCATAATGGTTATGTCTTTGGACTCCCATGTAGTTAACTGTGGTTTGAGTCCTGGACCTGGCAGCTTAAAATTCACGCTGTGCATGTGTGTATGTGCATGCTCACAATCCCTATATGAGAATGGGAGAAGGAACTGCAGCATGGCCATCCTCCCTGGGGGGTGATTTCTCACTTTCTGGCTCTCTGGTGAGTGCATGCATCCTATAGCAAAAACAAACAACAACAACAAAAACGCTCTAAAAAAATAGTAATTTGTGGCAGATGAAGAGAAACTATGTTTTATTCATAGAAAAACCTAAAGTAACCTGAGAATAGAGCAGGAACTCTCCCCCCCCTTTTTTTTTTTTTTTTTTTTTTTTTTTTTTTTTTAACACAAATGGCTTCAAGGCCTTCAAGTAAATGTGTTTGGACTAGAAAAAGTCTGTGATTAGACTAGAATGTCAGGGGTTGGATGGAGGCACTGCGGAAAAGCATGGCGCTCTGCGAGGCTGACCCGCATGGGAAGGGGATAAGTGTGTGCTGCTGTTTTAGGTGCTGATCACGTCTGTGTTTCTCTATTTATCTGTGAGTCTGAAGCTTGTCCTGAAATAACTTAAGATGCTGGTGTCCCTCACCACAGTGCTAGTAACGGCACTCTTCAGGTTCTTCATTGTTGTTAAGATAAAAGAACATTCTTTAGGGCTGGCAGGGTGACATGATAGTTAAGGGCACTGGACTCCCACATGACCAACTATGGTTCAAGTCCTGGACCTGGCAACTTGCTTTCTCACTTTCCCTCTCTCTCTTTCTCTGGTCAAAGTAAATAAAGAAATAAATAATAAAGTTGAATAAGATAACTCTTTAAAAAAAAGAAAGAACATTGTCGTGGTACTTACTATTCTCCTTGATCCGGCCTCAACCTCCCTTTCTGTCTATACTTTTTCACTACCCTCCTTAAATTTCTGCTAACCTCACATCCTGATATTTCCTTCAGCATACCTTATTCTTTTATGCTTTCCCCCCTGTGTGGTTTTATTGGTACCCAAGTTTTGTCCTGTCTTTGTAGAAATGCCACTCATTGATCAAGGTCTTGATTAAAACTGCCTTTACTGAGTTTGCAGTCAACATTTCAACCCTTGCTCTGTGTCCTCATAATACTCCATGTGAACCTCTGTTATGCTAGAGTGACATATGCCCGAGTGTGCTCTGGACAGAAGCTGTTTATGCCTGAAGTCCCAGATTCATTATTACTTTATAATGGTCATGCTAATTATAACATTTAATTATGTTTCTGCCTTATGTTGGAATTGGATGTGATTATGTCCTCACTGACCAAGGGTCATCCTCGCTTCATCCAGTGGCCAGGCTAACTCTTCCAGTCACGTTCATGAGTGTCAGTGAAGAGTATTGGTGAATCGTGTTTCATTCGTTTATGAGTAGAAAAGTTTAGTGATATAGCATGTTTCATAAGTAGCTCAGAAGTTATGCGACTCTCATCTTTAGGTGTTTGTTCTTTTTCTTTCTTTCTACTGGAGAACTCTGTGATTTTGCTTCTTTCTAATTGTGAGAGCAGAAATTGGAACCATGTGTCTCAGAACAAGGATAACCTTGCATGATTTCCCAGCCAACTTCCCTGCTTTCAATCATATATATAATCTTATAGCAGACCTTTATTACATTTTGGATAATGCATTATTTGTTCCATTTTTAAAAAATTGTTAGAAGGTAAGTGTGTTCTTCAGTGAGAGAGAGGAGAGACACAGAGAGAGAGGCAAGAACATCCCCCAAAAAGAGTGTGATAATACAGCAATCTCTTGTCTTTCATTTCTTCTTGCTGTCCAGATTTTGAACACGCATGCACATGTTCCCAGCATAATTTTTCTTTCTTTCTTTTTTTTTTTTTTTTGGAGAAGTTTTTGCCATAGGGTGCATGCGCCCCCCCAAAAAGACAGGGAGAGAGAGAGAGAGAGAGAGAGACAGAAAGCTAGAAATCAACCCCCAGGGGGGAAGGCCACGCTGCAATCCCTTTTCCTCCATTCTCCTCTCGGTATCTTGGGCACGCACGCACATGCGCCCAGCCTGAGTTTTAAGCCACTGGGTCCGGGACTCGAACTGCAGTCGACTACATGGGAGTCCAGCAACATAGCCATTATGCTAACTGCTGGTACCACCAGCATGATTTTTCAAGCCAAGGAGCTGGGATTCAAACTGCACAGTTGCCCATGTGGGATTCAGCTTCCTTAGCCAAAGCCATAAAATTGGGCCATTTGTTCCTTTTCTTTAGGTAAGTGGCACCTGGTTTCCATCTGGGGAAACTGTTCCCACCTCACTCTCAACAGAATCACTGGGACTAGGGTGAGACAAGTGAGGAATCTAAGGTACAAAACTTAAGGAAGCGTCTACTTTCAGGGTTGTGCCAGTAGAGGGTTGGCATCTTTTTAAGACTCCCTTATTTATTTATTTGACAGAGAGTGCTTGCATTTTCCAGAGAGAGAGACAGAGAGACAGAGAGATACAGAGAGAGGGGAAGAGACAAAGCATCCCCCCAATGAGGCATGGTCACACTGTAATCCCTTCTCTATTTCTCCATAGTGTTGGGATTTGGGGCACATACATGCACATGCTCAGTGTGTTTTTCAAGCCGTCAGGGCTGGGATTTGAACTATGTAGTTAGGCATGTGATATCTACCTGCCTTAACCACCAGGCCAGAGTCATCCCAAGAGTTCCTTTTTAAAGGCTGTTTCCTAGGTGCCTCGCTTGCCTCGTTCTAATCCCATCTTTGTTCAGACCGAATAAGATTGACCCAATCCTTGTTTGCAGGAATAGACAGTTGACCGAAGCCTGGTCAAAGAGTTTTCCTTTCCATAGCCACAGTGATTAATTGAGCACCAGGCCTGTGATACGAGAGGAAACAATACAATTCTATTCTAGGACATTCATCGGTATTCTTGGGAAAGCAGTCTCTCTTTTTGGTGCAGCTGTAATGGAGAAGGTAGAAGCTTAGAAAAGTTGAGACCACCATGTGGAGCAGCCAGCAGGAGAATGGAGCCACAGCAGAGGGAACAGTTCTAGCCAGCAGGAGAATGGAGCCACAGCAGAGGGAACAGTTCTAGCAGCAGAGAAAGGAGAGGTGGAGAAGAGTTGCCTCCAAATAAACTGTTCAAGCACTAGACACGGGGATGGCTGAGTTCACCAGAGACTTTCAGGTACTTAATAAGTATCTCTACACACATTCATGTTTCTTTTATCTTCCTGCCAGTTGACTCAGGTTTCTGTTTATTTTCAACCAAAAGAAATTGTAACTAAAATCTTAGGTGGCTAAGGCCCGTGGGAGTTGACACTTGCTGTTGGCCACAACTTGAGTGAAATGTGGAGAGTAAAGCTATGGATAGAGCTCTCTTTCTTTGCACAATATTTCTTCACTCTGATGTTCATCAGCACCACGTAATAGTTCAAGCATTGAACCACTCATTTAACATGCCTTTAACAGAAATCCCAAGGTAGAGATAGTCAAGATCCAAGAGTCAACATCTGATTTATTTTTAAAACATTGTTTTCAAATTCATTTCCTGTTCAACTTATAACATTAAGGAGATGAGGGCACTGAAACCAAAAGAATGAGATAAAATTAATCTATTTTTCTTAACTGCTGGCTTAGTTGCCTTTTTTTAGTATACCTCTCAGCCTCTCCAAACTAGAACTTCTCATTCTCATCTTCAAGCTCAATTTAGATATGCTATGGAGCTGTGAGCATCATTTGGGTGTCTAGATGATCATTTATTACAATGCTTACTCATCTTAAGACCAAACAGCAGTGATTGATTTTTTGGGTCTCCCATTGGGGCATGCAACTTGGTTTGCTAATGGTGACAAATGACGTTAAGAGACAAATCAGTTTAAATTAATGACCTTACACTTGCAAAATACCTCAGGGAGGGTAAGTTCATTTTGATATCGTAAAGAGAGTAGTACTCTTGCCATTTCTGATTAGTAAAGTTAATGAAAAAAAAATCAAAGGCCATCACAACTACATACACTCTAGCTGCCATTGAAATCATCTGGAGGACTTGCACAAACATAGATTGCTGGGCCAGGCCCATCTCCAGAGTTCTGGGTTTGATAGGTCTGGTAATAGGGCACAAGGATTTGCATTTCTAGTGATTTCTAAAATGATGTTGATGCTGAATGTCTAGGGACACACTTTGGGAACTGCTATTCTCTATCCAAGATGAAATCCAACCTAAATAAGGAACTGATGAGAAATGCTAACAGAAATGTAGTCACAGTTAACTTCAAGGCTGTGATGGAGAGAAGAAAGGAAGATGTTGCAAATGTCTCCTCAATTGTTTCTACAGTTGTTACATTTTTCCTTTTTATAAAAATGTTTTGTTCAGGCCATCCATTGGCTCCGTGGTTAAGGTGGCTGGATCTCACATGGCCAATTACACCATTGGAATCCTGGTCCTGGCAGCTTGAGAAACATGCTGGGCATATGTGCGTGTGCATCCAAAATCTGAAAAGGAGAAATTGAGAAGGGATTGTGGCATGACCACCCGCCATGGAGGGATGTATTCTCACCACCCCCCGCCCCATCTCTCTGTGTCCTGCTGGTGAATGCACACAGCATTTAGCAAGTTCAAAAATTTTTCTTCATTTAATCATGTTAGAACACATGTGCATGGTCATGAGAGTGAGAGAAAGCATTCCTCAATGGGACCTGATTGCTCTGCAGCCCTTCCTTCAATTCTTCATCTCATCAGGACTCTGGACACATGCATGTACCTGCAAGAGATTGGCTTCATAACTAGTCTGCCATCCAGGATTTGACTGCTATTGCACTAGGTCACAGTTTTCACTTTTAACCCTTTGAATCCAGACTTATGCTAGTAGGGTCCCTTTAAATACTTAAAAAATGCATATGACATTTTTGTGGGAGGTATCATTCACAACTAAGAACATGAAGAAACATTTCATCATAATTAATTTAGTTGTGGCTCTTAGTTTTTTGGGCTCGGAAACTTAACTTTGTTGTTTCCTTGAGTAAGTAGCTATCTTTCAGGAAACTGTTATGTAAATCTGAGTACAAATTTATTAATGTACAATGAAAAATACAACAAAGAACTATTACTCTCTTGGCAGAAAATAACTTTTTTTCCCCAATAGCTGCTTTGAAAACCTAAATATTTTCAGTATTACTCTCTTGGCAGAAAATAACTTTTTTTTCCCCAATAGCCAAGCTGCTATGAAAACCTAAATATTTTCAAATTACATGAGAAAGTTGCTTAAAGAATGATGCCCAGGGTGAGGGGAGTTAGTCTAATTCAAGGGAGTATTGAACATAGGTTGGTATGACACACTTGCTTCTTTCAAGATAGCTTTTCTTAAGGTACATGATTTATCTCACCCTTTCATTAGTCCTCCCTCCCCTCTTAATTTGCTAGAGTGCACATGTGCTCACTGGAGAGACAGAGGGAGAGGAGGTAAAGTGAGAAAGCACTCCCCATGGAGGATGGTTATGCTACAATGCCTCCTCCATATTGCCTTTGAGATTGTGAGCATGTATACACACATGCCCCGTCATGTCTTTCAAGCTGCAAGGTCTTGGACTTGAACTATGTAGTCAGTCATGTGGGATCCAGCCACCTTAACCACCATGCCACTAGCTGACCCTTATCAGTCCTGTTCGCTTTCTAAGTAGTGCTGAACATGCACTGCTAAAATCTACTTGCCTCATATGTTTTTCTATACACCAGATTGGCTGAATAGCTTCTAGAATATGTTAAGATGTTCAGACAAGTTGCAAACAAAACTTGCTTTGGACATTGTTATCCTGTTGCACAATTTTGTACAAATAGCTCTACCTATTGCAGGATACAGAAATGTCTACCAAACTTAATAGGAAAGGGAAGTTAACTTTCCTCTGTAGATATGAAGAGAAGACCTAAAAGAATACATAGAAAGTTCAACATTTAGCAATTTTTTAGTCCTTCATAATTCTAAAACCTTGGACCTACATCATTATTAAAAAAAAAAAAAGCAATCCAACCATCAATTCTTGAACTCTTGAACTCTTGTCCATTGAGATTTATATGAAATGGAGTAAGTTTCCTTGGACCTCACAGAAGGCTAAGGCACATTTTTCTGCACTGTCTCTGGCAAGTTGCTGAGATGCCAGTTTGAGAAAAATAGTATTGGGGGTCAATTTTATAGTTTAAATTTCAGACAGCAGCCTCCTTTCCATGACCATGGGCATCTTGACTCTCTGAGTCAAGAACAACCCCAAGGTTTGTATTATGCACTGTCTGATACATATTGTCCTAGTGGGACTAAACTTGGATGAAATGTGCCCAATTAACATAAGTATAAGTGAAAACATTTGTGATACCCAGTCTTTCTACACTAGCAATTTAGATATTTCTCAAGAAACTTTTTTTTAATATATAGAAATCCCCAAGATTTTCCAAACTGTGTATGTGTATTTTATTGATATACTATTCTTTTTTTTTTTTTGGAGAGGTTTTTGCTATAGGGCACATGCACTCACCAGACAGGCAGAATGAGAGAGATAACTGTTGGAAGAGAGACAGAGAGACAGAAAGCGAGAAATCCCCCCCCCCCCGGGGGGATGGCCACGCTGCAATCCCTTCTCCTCCATTCTCCTCTCAGGATCTTGGGCACACATGCACACGCGCCCGGCATGAGTTTTTAAGCCACTGGGTCCAGGATGCGAACTGCGGTCGACTACATGGGAGTCCAGTGACATAACCATTATGCTAACTACTGGTCCTGATATACTATTCTTAATAACAATTGTCTGAAAAATACTTAATTCATGTATATTTGTCTTGTATTTGACAACTTTATTGCACTTTATTAATCCTAAGAATTGTAGAGCATATATTATTAGATTTTCTAAATATATACTTATATTTTTCTTTATTAATGATAAGCTTTCTTTTTAATAGTTATCTCTCTCATTTTGTTTATTTTTTGTATTACTGAATAGTCTATCCAAGTTTATTAGGTTGAAAAATTCTATTTTTAATTTTTAAAGGCTTAAAAATTTAAATAAGGAATGGGTAGTGACTGTTATTGAATGTCTGAAAAATCTGATGGTTAAATTAAATTATTTATCTTTTTTCTCATTAGGCCTATTTTTTGAATAATTATATTAAGAGATTTTCCAATCCTATGCCTGAATTCTTGGGATAAACCCTACTTAGTCATGGTAGCTAATTCTTTTGTACTAATGAATTCAGTCTGAAGCGTTCATATTAATAAATAAAATTTTTTTTTATGTTCTTTACATCTAGTTTAATTTTAGGCTTTGTTCATTCATCTAAAAGAATTTAGTAGTTTCTATGGCCAAAACCAGAATCTGTTTTTTGAAAAGTCTATATAATTTGTTGACGACAATCTTCAAAAGTAGTATTTAGATAAACTTAAATTTCCTCATGCTAATAAGTTTATTTTTATATTTTGCTTAATTATTTTAGCTAATACACTGTATTCCCATAAAAGTGAATAATCTATCAAGATATTTTTAATTTTCTTTTTTTTTTGGAGAGGTTTTTGCTATAGGGCGCATGTGCTCGCCAGAAAGACAGAGAGACAGAAAGCGAGAAATAGCCCCCTGGCAGGATGGCCATGCTGCAATCCCTTTTCCTCCATTCTCCTCTCAGGATCTTGGTCATGCATGCACATGCACCCGGCATGAGTTTAAGCCACCAGGTCTGGGACTCGAACCGCGGTTGGCTACATGGGAGTTCAGCAATATAGCCATTACACTAACTGCTGGTCCCAAGATATTTTTAATTTTAAAATCATATAATATATTCTATTTTCTTAACCTCTATTTTAGTACTGAACCTATATATACTTTATTATTATTTTTGTACTCATTTATTTCTAAAATATTTTTGTGCTTTATTCAAAATTTATTTATTTTATTTTATTTTTATAATTATTATTTAATTCGATCAGAGATCGAGAGAAAGGAAAAATGATAAAGCATGCTTTCAGGTTTGGGACTAGAACTGCAGTCGGGACATGTGGGAATCCAGTGCCTTAACCATCATGCTACCTGTTGGTCCATATTTTTGTGCTTTTTACTAAAAAGTAATGTTTAGATTCATTTTGCTATTTTATAGTATTATAACTCACTTAAAAATACTTATTTCTTTTATCTTGATTTTTATAATATTTTAAAAATATTTAATGTCTTTTTAAATTTAATGCTATTAAGTACTCTTTCCTAAGTTTATTTGTTTATTTCCTCTGAGAAAGAGATGATAAAGAGAGAGGCTGTCTAAACAAGTTCTTTATGCCATAATTTACCCCCAGCCTCAGCCAGCCTGGATCATGGTCAAGCATATGGACCCAGCATGTAAAAGGTGGCTCTAGGACATGGACCAAGAACTAGGACATGGACCAAGAACATTCTTATGTGTGTTTAGTTGCAGTAGTGCAACTGGTTCCTATTTTAAGCACATTTATTCCTTTGTGAAATAAAAGTATTAGGGATTATCAATTTACTTTTTTTTTTTTTTCTTTGAGAGGTTTTTCACTATAGGGCGCGTGCGCTCGCCAGACAGGCAGAGAGAGACATAGAGACAGAAAGCGAGAAATCACCCCCCAGGGGGGATGGTCACGCCGCAATCCCTTCTCCTCCACTCTCCTCTCGGGATCGTGGGCACGCACACACACACGCCCGGCGTGAGTTTTAAGCCACCGGGTCCAGGACGTGAACTGCGGTCGACTACGTGGGAGTCCAGCAACATAGCCATTACGCCAACTGCTGGTTCCCTCAATTTACTTTTGACTAAAACTCTTATAGGATTTTTATTGTACTTAAGTATATGAATATATATACATTTCTCTTATTTAACTTTTCTAACAGTTTGTAATCATACTCTATTTGCTTTTATAGCTCATGAGTTTCTTTTATTTGTACTTTAATTATTGTTCTAATTTTATAAATAAAGTTCCATGGACAATAAGAAAGGTTTTATATATATATATATGTATATATATATATGTGTATATATATATATACATATATATATGTGTGTGTGTATTTATAATTTATGTGCTTTTAAAAATTATTTTATATAATCATCAGAGAAATTAGAGTATTTAGGTGCTTTTAAAAACTATATAATTCGATTATTTACTCTCTGCAGTGGACTCCTCCCAGAGTATGTAATGCCAGGCTGATCTTGGTGAGTAAGGCTCAGAGCTGAGCCTCTCCATTCTTTTAATGAATACATACTATTCCATTGTAGTGGACAGCCCCCAGCTCTCCAGCGGAGCCCAGTTCCATCTCCAGTCCTTTGGCCTGTAAGGGACACTGAGGCAGGGCCAGTCATTGGCCCCAATCCCAGAACTAGCTCCAGCCCCAGCCCAGCTCCCCCAACACCAGAGCCCTTCCCTGTCATGGCACACGACTTTTTCTTTATTCTCTTACATATTCTTTTTTCTTCTATCTTATATTTTCATCTCTTCCTCATCCTCCACCCACCCAGAGGAACTAGACAGATCTAGAATCACAGTTTTTAAATACTCTAGTATTGCGAGGCTCCCTGGGATCTTCCCTTTTACTGAATTGCCTGTGAGAAAGGAGAATCTGTTCTTCAGACACCTGAACAGAAGACTCCTCCTGTGAAGATGACATTGCTAAACACAGCAGAAGAGAGACTTTGGCACATAACAGTCCACAGTAAAATGGAAGCACACTTGTTCCCAGTCAAAGAAACATTCTCCAAAAAGGTATCTAAAAGTGAATACATCCCCAGATGTCCAGAAGTAGAAGAAGAGCCTCAGGTCTGAATAAACCAGAAAATATGTATCAATCAAAAGAACACAATAACTCCCCTCCATCTCTTAAAAAATTAGAGGTTATCAAAATGTCAGAGAGAGAATTCAGAACATTCATGGTGACAAAACTCTATGAGTTGGAATAGAAAAGAGACAATGAACAGCAGGAGATTAGGAAGTCCTTCCAAGATATGAAAGAAGAAATGGACACTCTAAGAAAGAATCAGATGAAACTATTAGACATGAAGTCTATAATACAGGAAATCAAAAGCTCTCTTGAAAGTATTAAAAGTCAGTTAGACTAGCCTGAAGATCAAATCTCTGATGTAGAAGATAAGACCTCTGACCTAGAAAAAAACACCAGAAAGATAGAGAAAATAGCAAAAATACATGAGAATAATATACAAGAAATAGTAGATTTCATTAAGTGTCCAAACATCTGAATAATCGGTATTCCAGAAAGTGAAGAAACTAATAAGGGCATGGAAAATCTATTCCGTGAAATCCTGGAAGTGAACTTCCCAAGTCTAGAGAAGCACTCACACATCCAGACAAAAGAAATACAAAGGGTCCCAAATAGAATCAAGCCAAGAAGATTTTCCCCAGTACACATCTTAGCCAGACTAGCCAAGACCACAGATAAAGACAAGATACTAAAATTGGCAAGAAAGAAATGACAAGTGACTTACAAAGGTCATCCCATCAGGCTAATACTGGACCTTTCAATGGAAATAATGCAAGCAAGGAAAGAATAGGAAGACATATTGAAAGTGTTAAGAAAGAAACAATTTCAACCAAGATTATTATATCCATCAAGATTATCCTTCATAGGGGAAAAAAAGATGAAAATCTCAGATAAACAAAACCTGAAAGAATTTTGCTAACACCAGATCAGCTTTTCAAGAAACTCTGAAGAGGGTCCTGTTCCTGGAAAACTAAAAAATGAACAGCCAGAAATGAGGGAATAAAAAGACAACCAAGACAATGACCCACTTCAATGTAGGGACAAGTCTGGAAATGTTGATAGTAACATTGAATGTTATGGATTAAATTCTCCAATCAAGAGACACAGATTGGCTGAATGGATTAAAAAAAAAAAAGAAACCCTCTATCTTTTGCCTACAAGAAACACATCTCATGAATAAAGACAAACATAGACTAAAAATGAAGGGCTGGAAAAAGTATTCCATGCAAATGGGAACAAAAAAGAGCTGGAGTTGGTTGTGATACTCATTTCTGACAAAATAGACTTTAAAACAAAAACTATTCAAAGAGACAAAGAAGGGCACTATATTGTTAATATAGTGTTAAAGGGTTAATCCATCAAGAAGATATAACACTTATAAATATCTATGCACCTAGCACAAGAATACCCAAATACATGAAGGGAAAACTGTTAAATCTAAAAGGAGAGATAGATTGCAACACATTAATTGTTGGAGACCTCAACGCCCTCTGGACAGATCATCTAGACAAAAAATAAGTAATGAAATAAAGGCTCTAAATGATACCATAAATCAAATGAACTTAACAGACATCTATAGAAATTTCCACCCCAAAACCACGAGATACATATTTTTTCACCGCCACATGGAACATTTTCGAAGATTGATGACAAGATAGGGCACAAAGCAAACCTCTACAGACTCAAAGGCATAGAAACTATATCCAGCATCTTCTCCAACCATAATGGGATTAAACATGATTTTAATTTTAAGAGAAATCTTAAAAAATACACAAATACATGGAAACTAAATGACCTACTCCTGAATGACTTCACAACTACCAAAGAAACAAAGACTGAAATTAAAAGATTCATGGAAGCCAATGACGATGAGGACACGAGTTTCCATAATCTTTGGGACAATGCAAAAGCAGTCATAGGAGGGGAGTTCATAGCAATTAGTGCACGTAACAAGAAGACGGAAAGGAGACAAATGGATCACCTAACACTGTGCCTCAGAGAACTGGAAAAGCAACAGCAAAAAAATTCCAAAAAACTCCAAGAGAAAGGAAATAATAAAGATCTGATCAAAAATAAATAAAATAGAAAATAAATGAACTAAAAACCAACAAAAACCTGACTTTTGACAGAAAGTGGAAGAATGTGGAAGATTTACTGCTAAGTGAAGCAAGCCAGGCTATGAAGGAGAGACATAGTATGTCCCCACTCAATATATACCGAATGTCCACACTTTATGACTGACACTGATTGACTAAAGGATATAGAAACACAGTAAATGGGGACCAGCAGTTGGTGTAATGGCTGTGTCGCTGGACTTCCATGTAGTCGACCACGGTTCGAGTCCTGGACCTGGTGACTTAAACTCACGCCGGGCACATGTGTGTGTGTGCCCAAGATCCTGAGAGGAGAATGGAAGAGAAGGCATGGCCATCCTCATCAGGGGGTGATTTCTAACTTTCCATCTCTCTCTCTGTCTCTCTGATGAACACACATGCGCTATAGCAAAAACCTCTCAAAAAAAAAAAAGATAAAAAAAGAAGCACAGTAAATGGATGTGAATACCAGATATAGTGTGTGTGAAAGAGTAGAGTCTGAGGAAGGACATTTAGAAGAAAAATAGAGAGGCAGAGCATTAATGGGACAAAGAAATGTGGTATTATTTGTTGATGATTTTATAGATTTATCAACTGGACTAGGGAGAAATGTTCACATGTTGAAATACTCACTTTGTAAGCTAACTAATGTGATTAAATGTATAAAAAATGAAATAGAAAATAACAAAAGAAAATAAATGAACTATACAGAAAATAAATGAAAGTAAAAACTGGTTCTTTGAAAACATAAACAAAATTGATACACCACTAGTGAGACTTATTAATAATAAGAGAAAAAGGAACCAGGTAAATCAAATTTGCAATGAAAATGGCAATATAACAACAATATAGCAGAAATACAAAAACATCATGAGAGGATACTATGAACAATTACACACAAACAAACAAGAAAATCTGTATGAGAAGGACAAATTCCTGGACACATATAATCTACCAAGATTGAGCCAGGAGGATATAGAAAATTTTAATAGACCCATAACAAGCCAGGAGATTGAATCAGTAATAAATACACCCCCCCCAAAAAAAAAGCTCTGGTCCTGATGGCTTCACCTCTGAATTTTACAAAACTTTTAAAGAAGAGTTAACTTCTATTCTGCTCAAGTTATTTCTAAAGATCCAAAAGGGTGAAAGTCTCCCAAATTCATTCTATGAAGCCTCTATCACCCTTATCCTTAAAATAGACAAGGACAGGACAAGGAAGAAAAACTATAGACCAGTATCTCTGATGAATATAGATGCAAAATTCTTAACAAGATACTTGCAATTTGTATCCAACAAGATATAAAAAAGATTATACATCAGGACCAGCAGATGGTGTAATGGCTATGTTGCTGAACTCCCATATACTTGACTGTGGTTCTTGTTCCAGACCAGGTGGGTTAAAGTCACGCCAAGCACTTGTGCATGTGTGCCCAAGATCCCCAGAGGAGAATGGAGAAGGGATTGCGGCATGGTCATCTCCCTGGGGGTAGGGAGGGGGTGTGTGTGGGGAGGGTGATTTCTCGCTTTCTGTCTCTCTGTTTCTCTCTGACTTTCTTTCTTGCGAACACACTTTGCATCCTATAGCAAAAAAAACTCTCCAGAAAAAAAAAAAAAAAGGATCATACTTCACGACCAGGTAGGTTTTATCCCAGGGATGCAAGGTTGGTTCAACATATGTAAAACCATAAATTTAATACACCATATTAACAGAAACAAAGAAAAAAACCATATGATCTTATCAATTGATGCTGAAAAAGCATTTGATAAGATACAATATCCCTTCATGATCCAGACTCTCAGCAAAATTGGTATAGAAGGGTCATTTCTCAACATAATAAAAGCTATCTATGAAAAACCTAAGTGTCCACACTTTATGACCGGCACTGATTGACTAAAGGATATAGAAACACAGTAAATGGGATCATCATCCTGAATGGAGAAAAGTTGCTGAAAGCTTTTCCGCTAAAAAAGGTACAAGACAAGGATGCCCACTTTCTCCACTCCTTTTCAATATAGAACTGGAAGTCCTTGCCAACACAATAAGAAAAGAGAATAAAATAAAAGGCATTCTTGGCATAGAAAAAGAACAGGTAAAAGTATCTATTCAAAAATGACATGATAGTATACATAGAAGACCCAATGGTATCCATAAAAAATTCCTGGAAGTAATACATGATTACAAAATGAATAAAAAAGTTGCAGGATACAAAATCAGCATACAGAAATCTATAGCATTTCTATATACAAACAGCAGGCAGACTGAGATAGAACTGAAAAAGTAATTCTATTTACCGTAGCCACAAAAAGTGTAAGATACCTAGGAATAAATCTAACCAAAGAAACTAAAGACCACAAGGAAAAATATGAGAAGCTAAAAAAAGAAATAGAAAACGGCACAAAAAAGTGAAAGGACATCCCATGTTCCTTGGTTGGAAGAATTAATATAATCAAAATGGCAATTCTACCCAAATTAATCTATATATTTAACACAATCCCAATCAAAGTGCCAGAGACATTCTTCACAGATCTAGAAAAGATAATTGTACAATTTGTCTGGAATCATAAAAGACCTTGTATTGCCAAAGAAATCCTGCACAAGAAGAGTGGAGTGGGTGGCATCTCACTCCCTAACCCAAAAATATACTATAAAGCTGTGGTAAACAAAACAGCATGGTATTGTGGCAGACAGGTGGACCAATGGAACAGAATAGAGTCCCCAGAAGTAACTTACCAAACATACAGCCAATTGATCTTTGACAAAGGGTACTATTCGATCCAGTAGG
>NW_006159617.1:4751273-4760355 GCF_000334495.1 Tupaia belangeri chinensis | reverse complement strand
GCATAATGGCTATGTCGCTGAACTCCCATGTGGCCGACTATGGTTCAAGTCCCAGACCCAGTGACTTAAACTCACACCAGGCGCATGTGCATGCATGCCCAAGATCCCAAGAGGAGAATGAAAGAGAAGGGATTGTGGCATGGCCATCTCCCCTGGGGGGTTATTTCTCACTTTCTATCTCTCTGTCTCTCGCTGTGTTTCTGGAGAGTGCATGTGCCTTATAGCAAAGACCTCTCTTAAAAAAAAAAAAAAGACCCTCAAATCCCTAAAATAGACAAGTGGGGTTACATCAGATTAAGAAGTTTCTGCATGGCAAAAGACATAGTAATTAGTGTGTATTGACAGCCCTCAGAATGGGAAAATATTTTTGTAAACTATGTGTCAGATAAGGGACCAGAATACACAACTCAAGCAGCTGTCCCAGAAAGAGGATCAACCTGGGACCAGCAGTTAGTGTAATGGCTATGTTGCTGGACTCCCATGTAGTTGACTGTGGTTCGAGTCCTGGACCCGGTGTCTTAAACTCCTGCCAGGCGCATGTGTGTGCGTGCCCAAGATCCCAAGAGGAGAATGGAGGAGAAGAGATTGCGGTGTGGCCATCCCCCCTTGGGGGGGGTGATTTCTCTCTTTCTGTTTCTCTGTCTCTCTGGTGAGCACACGCACCCTATAGCAAAAACCTCTCTTAAAAAAATAAAAAAAGATGATCAACCCTATTAAAAGATGGGAGAATGAGTTGGAAAAAACACTCTTTAAGAAAGACATATGAATAGCCAAAAGACATAAGAAAAAATGCTCAACATCCTTCACCGTAAGGGAGATGCACATCAAAACCACAATAAAATACTACCTAACCTCAGTCAGAATGAATTAAGATTAAAAAAAAATAAATAAATGATGGGGGGGTATGGTGAAATGGGAACTCTCCTACACTGTTGGTGGGAATGTAAATTGGTCCAGCCACTGTGGAGAACAATTTGGAGATTCCTCAAAGATCTATGAATAGAACTATCATGTGATCCAGCAATCCCACTCCTTGGCATCTACCCAAAGGACAGAAGAATTCTTAATCGGAAAAGTGCTTCCACATTGATGTTTATTGCAGCATTATTCACAATTGCTGAGACATGGAACCAACCCAAATGTCCACAAACGAATGAATGAATTCAAAAAGTATGGCACATGTACTGTACGGAATACTACTCAGTCATAAAAAAACAACAAGACCCTGGCTTTTGACAGAAAGTGGATGAACATGGAAGATTTACTGTTGAGTGAAGCAAGCCAGGCTTTGAAGGAGAGACATACTGAGTGTCTGCACTCTATGGCCGAAACTGAATAACTGAAGGTTGTAGCAACATAGTAAATGGTTGTGAATATCAGATACAGTGTGGGGAGAGTGTGGGTGAAGGAGTAGAGTCTGAGAAATGACATTAAGGAGAAAAATAGAGAGGCATGTCATTTATGGTACAAAGGAATGGGTTAATATCTATTGAAGATAACTTTATACTATAGTAACTGGACTGGTGAGAAATGTACACGAGTTGGAATATTAACTTTACAAGCTAAGTAACATGTGATTAAATGTATAAAGAAATTGAAATAAAAAATTAAAGAGGGAACCAGCAATTAGCGTAATGGCTATGTCGCTGGACTCCCACGTAGTCAACCACGGTTCACGTCGCGGACCCGGTGGCTTAAAACTCACGCCGGGTGCGTGTGCGTGCGTGCCCACGATACCGAGAAGAGAATGGAGGAGAAGGGATTGCGGCGTGACCATCCCCCCTGGGTGGGTGATTTCTCGCTTTCTGTCTCTATGTCTCTCTCTGTCTGTCTGGCGAGCGCACGCTCCCTATAGTGAAAAACCTCTCCAAAAAAAAAAAAAAATTAAAGAAAAAAAAAGACTGTCTTTATACATTGTACTGTCTCTGCTGTTTTGTCAAAGATTTGTTGAATATATTTATGTTGGTATATTTCAGGGCTCTTTGCTCTGTCCCATTTACTTATTTGTCCATTCTTGCATGAATAAAATTTCACAAATAAAATTTGTTTATTTTGGTACTAAAAAACCCTATATAATTCAAATTACATCTTAATTTGATTTTTAAAAATCTACTTTAGATTTAAAAGGCTTAAAAAGGAAGCATGTAAAAATTTTCTCAAAACAATTGTTTTTTATCACTTTTTCTAGAATTTCTATTAGTTTTTAATTGTAGTATGTCAATACTTTGTTAGTTGGTCTTTGGAGTTAATTTCCTTATTTTCTCTAAGTATGTATACTGTTTTATCTTTATTATATATTTATTTTTAGAGAGATTTTTGCTGTAGGGTGTGTGTGTTCACCAGAGATACACAGAGAGAAAAAAAGAGAGACATTACTCCCCAGGGGTTGATGACCAGGCTTCACTCCCTTCTCTTCTATTCTCTTCTCAGGATTATGGAAATGCATGTACACATACCCAGCATGAGTTTGAAGCTGCTGGATCTGGGACTCAAATGGCAGTCAACTACGTGGGAGTCCAGAGACGTAACTATTAGGTCATCTGCTGGTCCCTTTATCTTTATTTTTAAAATTAACTCAAAAAATGCTTAAATTTATGGAGCAGTACTCTTTTCTTTTCTTTCTTTTTTGTTTAAAATAGATTTTTTGCTATAAGGTAAGTGCACTTGACAGAGAGACAGTAAGTGAGAAATCATCTCCCTAGGGGATAGCCACACCACAATCTCTTCTCTTGCATTGTCCTCTTGGAATCTTGGGCATACATGCACATGTGCTCAGAATGAATTTTAAGCTTCCGGATCTGGGACTTGAAAAGTGGTTGACTATGTGGAAGTTTAGCAACATAACCATTACACCATCTGGTGGACCTAGCAGTACTCCTTTCAATAATTTTTTTCAAGAGCACAGTTTGCTTCTTTGATTTCACTGTTAAGTTATTTTAGAAAATTTAATTTGAAAATTATTTTTTATTTATAAAAGAGTTGCAAAGATAGGGTCAGCAGATGGTATGGAGGTTAATACGACTGGATCTCATATGGCCAACTGCATGGTTTGAGTCCTGGAACTGGTGGCTTAAAAGACATACTGGGCATGTGTGTATGTATGTCCAAAATACCAAAAGAAGAATGGATGAGAAGGGATTGAGACAAGACCATTCTCCCAGGGGGTACTTTCTCTTTTTTGTGTTTCCAGCAAGCACACATGCCCTATAGCAATAAAAGATCACAAAGAAGCAATAAAAGATCACAAAGATAGAACAGAGAGTTATCACATACTCTTCTCTCAGATTTACCTGGTCAGTATATAAACATTATATTTTTATCAAAATTAAGAAATTAACATTAGTACGTTATTAACTAAACTACCAACTTAATTTGGAGTTCATCAATTTTTTCACCATTGTTTTATTTCTTTACCAGGATCCAGTGCATTTAATTAGACTCTTGGATAAGGAGGTTAATATGCATAAAAGGAAGTCAAATGCTGTTCCTCAAGACAATAGAAGAATGGTCCTGAAGGCATGTCAGAGATCTTTGAGGCTACTACTCCTATCACAGGCCAAGAGCAAAGCCTTGAGGACAAAGTTTCCAGAGAGAAGCTAAGGTCACTAGTATTCCTTGAGACTTACTGTCTAGTTCTTCCTTCTTCTTCTGTTCCCCAGATTCTTGTTTAGATCCTCTCAACTGTCCCAGCCTGGCTAAAGAAGGTCCAGGTACAACTTGTGCCACCTCTCTAGAAGGCATATGCTGTAAACCTTGATGGCATCCCATTGGTGCTAGTTCTACAGGTTAGGTGCACAGAATTGATAAGCTGTGGAGGCAAGGCAACTTCCTTCTAGATTTCAAAGGATTTATTGACTAGCTTGAGGAACAGGCAGAAAATTGCTCCAGGATGGAGACACCATGGAGAATTCCCTCTAGGGCCCTGCTCAGTGGAACTACTAGGGTGGGGCTGCCCCCGAGGCTCCAGAACTATAGAGAAAACAGCACTGAAAAGCTGTGGGAATGAGACTTTAATATATGAGAGTTGCTATGTGAGTTGAGCCCAGCAAAGTGATAGGAGTAAGCTTGCCCAGGGTCTTGGAGGCCTAATCTCTCCATTGTGCTCAGAAAGCAGGATATAGACTCAAAGGAGATTATTCTCAAGCCTTAGGATTTAGTGTTATTCATCCCATTGGGTTTTATATTTGTTTGGGACTTGTTCTTTTTCTTCCTTTCTATTCTTCCCTTTTGGACTAAGAATATTTGTTTATGCTGGTCCCAGGATCATATTTTGGAAGCATATAACTTGGGTTGATTTTGTAGGCTCATAGATAAAGGGGAATTTGCCTCAGGATGACTTGTGATTTGAGACTTACCCATTTCTCATTTAGATGAAACTCAGAACCTTTTAGTTGATACTGCAATGAATTAAAACTTTGGGGCTTATTGAGAGGTAATGATTGGATTTGAGGGACCTGGGGCAGAATGCTACAATTTGTATCTTTGCCTCTTCCAAAACTCTTCTTGAAATTTAATTGCTATGGTAGCAGTATTAAGAGGGGGAGCGATTAGAAGATGATTAGACCATGAGGTCTGTGCTTTCGGGAATGGATTAATGCTCTTATCCTGGGAGTGGATTTGTTATGAAAGGGTGACATCAATGCCTCTCCCCACCACAACTTTTTCCATGTGATAATGCAGCAAGAAAGTCCCCGCCAGATGTTAGCACTTTACAGTGGACTTTCCCATCTTCATAAGGCATTAAATTTCTGTTCAATATAAATTACCCAGTCCTGGGTATTCTGTTACAACAGCACAAAACAAACTAAGCTGATACACTTAACTAACCTACAGACCTTATTCAATCCCCCTCCACCAATAGGTTATTCTACTCTCTTTTCATGGTCCAAGGTCAAATCACATATGTTGTTTTGGATCTTTTTAGTGTCTTTTTTTTTTTTTTTTTAAGAGATTTTCACTATAGGGCGCGTGCGCTTGCCAGACAGACAGAGACATAGAGACAGAAAGCGAGAAATCATCCCCCAGGGGAGATGGTCACGCCACAATTCCTTCTCCTCTATGCTTCTCTTGGGATCTTGGGCACACACGCACACGTGCCCAGCGTGAATTTTAAGTCACTGGGTCCAGGACGCAAACTGTGGTCGACTACATGGGAGTCCAGCAACATAGCCATTACGCTAACTGCCGGTTCCCGGATCTTTTTAGTGTCTTTTAATCAGGAATAATTCCTTAGTCTTTTTGTCTTTCATGATCTTTACACTTTGGAAAGGTATTGGCCAGTAGTCAGTTTGGATTTGATTTGACTGACGATTGCTCGTGATTAAATTCTAAATATAAATTTTTGGCAAGAATATCACCAAAGTGACATTGTGTATTTCTCAGTACATTCTAATCAGGAGACACATGCTACTGACATATTTCATCCCTGGTAAAATAGTATCTTCCAGGTGCCAATGTTGTATTTTTCCCTTTGTAACTAGTTATGTATCTTACTCAGAGATAATTAGAGACTATATAAATGCCCTGTGTCTCATCTTGTGACCATTAACTTTGTCATTCAGTGACGATGGTACTGAGAACAATTTTACTTATTTTTGCCCACAAAAATGACTACTATGGTTTTTGTCAAATTGATAATTTTCTCTTTTCATCACTCCATCTACACTTGCTCATTGGAATTCTACCATCACAAGAGCTTTTACTTCTCTTCCCTTTAATTATTTATACAACTTTTTATTTGTGTGAGTATACTTGCATGGATATTCATTATAGTCACTATTTATTTTGTGATTCAAATTGACCCAGATATGAACATTGGGAGTCTCTTGCAGTTACCTCCTGGATAATATTTTAAACTGGAGATCTTTCTTAGATTTTTCTTCCAACATTTTACTGTTAAAATTTTCAGTTTTAACATAAACAGTTGGAAGAATTACACAGTAGCTACTCATATATGTACCACATAAATCCTACAACTTGCATTTTTCCGTGTTTCCTTTATAATACAGCTATGCATCTATTTATCCATCAATCCATGCTATCAGGTTTTCAATACAGCAAAGTAAACTATAGCCATAAGTACACTACACTCCAAAACAACGTCAGCTTGCCTATCATTATCTAGAATTCTTATTTGTTTATAGTTTCATTTTCCAGGTAAAATTTAGTACTATGAAATACACAAATCTTACGTGTGTCATTAATAGAGTTTGGACAAATGTGTAAATCTAATCTCTCTCATGATACAGAACATTATCATCCTGAAAAGTTTCCTCACCTATTCCCCTTCCAAGTAGCCCCTGTTCCCATCTCACTGTACGTTAGATTTCCTTCTTTTAAAATTTATTATAGATAGAATCATAAATTTTTAATGTAAGGGGTGATTTCCAAATAAGTAAAGGAACAGAGGGTTCTGGAACAATAAATTAATTAGATGTCCACACAATACCTACAGGATCAGGGGTCACACAAGGCACTCCAGGGAAGTTAGAAGACACTACCTTTGTTCCATATCATTTTATTCATTTTTATTTATTTATTTATTTATTTATTTATTTATTTATTTGGAGAGGTTTTTTTTGTTTGTTTGTTTTGTTTTTGTTTTTGCTATAGAGCACGTGCGCTAGCCAGACAGACAGAGAGAGAGAGACAGAGAGACAGAAAGCGAGAAATCGCCCCCCAGGGGGGATGGCCACGCCACAATTGCAATCCCTTCTCCTCCATTCTCTTCTTGGGATCATGGGCACGCACGCACATGCACCTGGTGTGAGTTTTAAGCCACCGGGTTCGGGACACGAACTGCGGTCAACTACATGGGAGTCCAGCCACATAGCCATTACACTAACTGCTGGTCCCTCCTACCATTTTAGTAGGTGATGCAAACTTTACCTACTTCAGCCTTTTGGTTAGTACCCAGGAAGAAAGAATGGGATGAGTGAACATAAGGAGCCAGGAATGTGTTTCTCCCTTTCTTCTGGCAAGTTTGTATCTGACTTTCTCTGCAATGGAAACTTGGTCAGAGACAGCCAGCATTCACATAAAGTAGGTTGATTGAGTTTTCATCATCCAGCCCACATTGGAAATGTGTCTATTTTCTGAGAAACCATTGAGCTCAATCTACATTTCTCATTACCATTTAGTAAAAGAGGAATTGCAGTTGACTGTAACAGATAAAGGGCAATTGCTTATTTTTCCATCAATTCTTATTGATTTGGGAGGCACAGAGCTCTTAATTGTATGTGTGCCTCATCTTTCCATTGGAAATTTCTACTTCATCTGATAAATAGATTCTAGTTTAAATTACAATGCAACATCCTTATGTGCATTATAGAAAGAGGCTTTCAGTCTTTCAAATAAGTAGAAGAGTATCTACAAAACAAGCAAAACTTTTTTTTTTTTAACTGCCTGAGTGTTTGTGCTCACCAGAGGGAAAGCGTCAGAGAGGGAGAAAGTACCCTTTAAAAGTGAACTCAGAACCTCCTCCTGTGGGTCAGCCTCATAGTGCATTGTACTATTGCTGTGTCACTGTCTGGCCCCATAGATGTTTATGATGGTAATTAAATTTGTTTTTTCTCTTTTGAAAATTTGATCTTAAATATAAAAACATTTAACAGACATAAGAATGCATACAAATAAGGCAAATAGGTTATAGAATTCATACCACAGTAAAGTAAAAAAAAAAGGCATTTGCTAATTGTGTGTATGTGTGTGTGTGTAATCCCCAAAATAAAATCCTTGTAGAATGAAAATTGAAGATACACATGATATCTAATATTCTTTATTAAAGATGATGACTACGGTTATCGCCTTGATTTAATTATTATATACTGCATGTATGATTTGAAAAACCATACTGTACCCCACAAAGATTTACAGCAGTTACATATAAATAAGAAATTATAAAATAAAAATTCTGATCTTATTTTTGGTACATCATGTGAAAACAGAATTTAAAATATATTTTGGCCAAATATTTATTTTTAAAATTATTTCTTTCATACATAAATATTCATTATCTCTAAATGTCAAAGTATTTATTTTTTAGCATAACCAAAATACCACTATTTTACTTAAAGTTTTTTTAAAGAGTTATTTAACTAAATTTAATTTAATATTATTCGACGGTTTGACCAAAGAGAGACAGAGAGAGAGAGAGAGAGAGAGAGACAGAGAAAAGGGAGTGAGAAAGAGAATGAGAAGGCAAATGACCAGGTCTAGGACTTGAACCATGGTCGACCGTGTGGGAGTCCAACACTTTAACCACCATGCCATCTGCTGGCCCCGCTACTTAAATTTTTTAGAGAATATTTTATTTTCAGAAAATTATAAATTCACATGCAGTTGTGAAAAATAATACTAAGAGATTCTATATATCTTTTACCCAGTTTTCTCCAATGGTAATATCTTCTTTAATATGCCAACTGAGAAATTGACATTGATATGATCTAGCACACATCTAGAATTTTTAAGAATATTTCTTTACTATTATCACATATGAAGATAGTGTTGAACTTCCTGTATCGTCTTGTAATATTTTACCAGATGATTTGTTATAGTAGTCAAAGGAGCCTTCTCTTGGTAATGCTTGCTGCCTCACTCAGCCTAACGTGGATAGGTGTATCACAAACCCTGTCTATACCAGGTATGGGAAGGAAAAGAACAGAGGGAAGAAGAGAGTGGAGCATCCTGCCTAGTCACAATTATCATCCCTTGTCTGAAGATAGCAGAACCAAAGTGCATGAAAAATAAACACTAGTGGAAGGCCCTACAGATGTTCGCATTGCTGCTGGAATTCTAATATAAGACTATTTTCTGTGACAGCATGAGCGATCCATGGGAGCTCTGGGGTGGAAATTCTGGATGGTTTACAACCTGCACGACTGTTGGGACTCAGATATTGCTGATGCAGCTTAATATGTTCTGGTACACTGACTTCAAGACATAGTTAGTTGGGCTATAGATGAAGGGACATTAGATCTTGGCCTTTAGGACGAGGGATCCACTCTGACCCCGTCATTTACTAGCAGTGAATATTGGGCATGTCATTTAATCTTTTGGAAATTCTATATTTTATCAACACAGC
>NW_006159617.1:4740434-4750999 GCF_000334495.1 Tupaia belangeri chinensis | reverse complement strand
AGCAGGAATATGAGTACCTATTTTATAGTTTTATTCGCTGACAACACAGATAATATTTGCAATGCTGCCGAGCACATAACAGTGTTAGTTCAATTCGAATGCTTGGCAAAAAGCAAAAAACAAATGCTACCAAATATGTGTTATTTGATGTTAGTAATGAGACTAAAAATTTGAAGACGATTTTTGTTTTGTCAATAATTCCTCAGGGCTGTTTAATTTTTCACATGGCCAGAGCAAGGGTTGATCGGGGAGTGCCTCTTTTGAATAAGGGGTCATGGAGGTGGGGCCACCATTCATTCCTCCCTCCCTCTTGGCCTCAAGCCCTTTGCAGATCATTGCTGACACATGCTCAAGAAACAAGGCAGATCATCTGCTTGGCTCCTAACAAGCGGCTTGTGATTTTAGCTAGAGCCAGTTTAACATCAATGGCTCCTTTGTGAACCGTTTTGTTCTGTTTTTCTTTGGAGCAAAATGCCAGCCTGGTCAAGATCTAGAAACTTGCTGTTCCATTGTAATAGGATATGCATTTAGATGAGAGCAATGCAAGCTGAAGGATACTGGCCTAGCTTCGAATTCAGCAAACCAGTGGGAAAATCTCCCAAGTCCTCTGAAATCACTGAGCCTGAAGGCCTCAGGGGCTGGAGGCCTGACTGGCTAAGAACAGAACACTTTTAATGTAGATATTTGTTTCTGCTCCATCACTGGCAGTAAAACATTGCAAAGAAATCCTATTTTTTGTTCCCTTCCTTCCTAACGGGTTATTTCCGCACTTACGATTTTAGAAAGATGTTATTTCCAAACTTTGGATGTAAAGCTAAAATTTCTTCCATGGCACCTGCCACAATGTTGTATTTTCATTTCCTCATTTGAAAAAATAAAAGAGAGTTTCTTTATTATGGAATTCAGGACTTAGAAACATCAATTGTTTTGCTGTGTAATTCA
This sequence comes from Tupaia belangeri chinensis, assembly GCF_000334495.1. Classification (NCBI taxonomy): domain Eukaryota; kingdom Metazoa; phylum Chordata; class Mammalia; order Scandentia; family Tupaiidae; genus Tupaia; species Tupaia belangeri. Next base: position 4,750,057 of record NW_006159617.1, on the reverse strand, counting down.
ATTTCTAAATGCGTTTTTCTTTCTTTTCAACCTCTAATGTAAGAATTTACAAAATGGATAAAAACCCACAATATCAAGTTAGACCTTGAGAACTGCATTGATAGTATGGGAAAGGTTTTAGGATGCTTTTTATTTAAGATGTTGTTAAAAATCTTTTGGTGTTATTAAGCGGAATTTCTAAAGGTTTTCGACTTACCTATTTAAATAAGTACTAAAGATATTCCATAAAAAAGCACAACAACTCTTTAAACAAAGGCCTATTTTGCATTTTAATGCAAATTAGTACAATGTGGAGAGTCGGCCTATATTTCTAAATATAACACTGCGTAAAATTAGTGGCATATTTTACGTTATCCATTTACTTATACTAATCGCACTTCTGAAAAGCCCTATAGGGGTGAATAGACAGCCTGTCGAAAATAGACTCGTAAGATTTCAAGTATTTAGAGATGAAACTATAAAGACATAGACGATATAGAATGCTCACAAAAATAGTCCTCATGTTGGAGACAAGCTTCTATCAATACTACTGGAAGAAGACTCCAAACAATCATCATCTCCTGTTGTTCACTGAGATTTTGTGACCGGGAAGCCCTGGCCACTGCGGTAGTCTTGGCTGTGTAAAGGGAGAACTGCAGAGGCCATTTCTAGAGCTGTTAGCAATGGCCTCATTTATAAAAATATGCTCTGTAGTATATCCCTCGCTTGCTCCATGTGTATATTTGCACCCGATTTATGAATGCCTGCCCTTAAATGAGTGAGTCATTTGTATGATTGGTCAGTCCTAAAAGACAACATGGCTGCTTTCTTGCGCCTTTTGCAATTTCCCAGTAGGCAAAGCAGAGATCATAGCAAGAAGAGGGGGAGACAGACACCAATTCTTTCTTCTAGGCCATGGTCACATGAATACCTTGAGTTTAGGAATTCCGCATAAGAATGACAATGCCTGAGGCCTGCTAACTCCAATCTCTTCACAGACATAAAGTCCTGTTCTGCTTACTTCAGGAGAGGTTCCAAAGGCAATGCTCTCAGCCCTGAGGCTGGTGCTCCCCCCACTGCATTAGCGAGCAAATAATCCACATTGTAAGAGCTTGGCAAGCCCTTGGGTGTAATACTAAACTTCTGATAGAAACAGGCATTTGCTAACAACCTCAGGAATGCAGAGCAGTTTATGAAAATGAAGATTGATTTAGAAGGGAAAAGGCTTTGCTGTGTTTGATGTTGAGAAATAGATATCTGGGTGGGGAGAAGAAGGAGATGGGGTTGTTGGAAGAGCTGCCGAGCACTTTACAGAAGCTGGTGCAAAGGAAAGACAATAAAAACCCCAACCAAACATGCAGGGGAGGTCTCCAGGCTGCAGCGACTTACCAATCCCTTGACCAAGCACTTGGCTGGCAGGGTGGCAAAGTAAAAGCAGCACCAAAAGCTAAGTCTGGTTCAGGAAGGCTGCATAGCATATCAATAAACCCCAAGTCAAATGCATTGCTGGGTTCCAGGAAGCCCTGAATAAGAGTAAGTGGTACAGTTCAGCGCTTTACTTACCCGTGGAGGCACAGAAATACAAGGGGTTGTTCAAAAACCCAGACTGTGTATGTGTGTGTCCTTGGAGTACTGGGTACTGGGAATGATAATGGGTCCATTTACAAACCATACACATACATCGTCTTCTCCTGTGTGCTCTTACACAATAGCAGGTTTCAATATATTAGAATGATTTAGTGATCATAGTCTCCAAAGCTAAATAATGAAGTGAGAGTGTAGACTTTCTGAATCCTGGGCATCTCTCTCTCTTTGTTTTTCTGTCTGAAGAACAGGGGTTCCCTTGGAGTCTCTTATGGAAAGCTTCAGCTCTCTCAGGATTTTTCTAAATATGGGAGATGGGATAGCATGATGTCTGGAGCGGAGTTTTTCCCCTCAGGTCTGGCGCAGTGACTTCAAGTACAACGTGGGGCTTGGCATTACCTGAATAAAGATCCAGCCTCTCTACCTGGTTTACACTGCTGAAACCTGGACTGGGGAGAGAGACTTAGAAAAGCAGGCAGAACAAAAAATTTACATAAAGAGAAGCTCCAGGATTATTACAGGACAAGGATGATGCCATCATTTCATCCTAGGAGGTCTAAGTCTCAGTTCTCCAGTTTCTAAGATGAGTGGACAATGTGAGCAGGTTGGAAGGTGAGCCAAAGGCATCACCCATGTGGATGGTCTCTTCTCAGGCCTGGCACTAACAGTGTATGTCTTGTGTTGGTCCTTGTGTACTGTAGAGTATATTTGCGGTCTTCTGCGTGAGGTATCAGTTTGCTACCTGTATCACTTCATCACAGACATCCACTGACGTATGTGAGCAGTGGAGAGATACCCTGTTTTGTGACCCCCTAAGTCCTGGTTCTCAAATTTGACAAAGAAGGTATCTACCCATAGTTTCTGTTACAACTGACTTACGAAACTGGAAGCACTAGGAGAGTTGGCCCTCTTGACGCTTTAGGAACAGAATTTTGGGTATACCTAGGGATCTGGGTGAGTGGGTAGAAAAGGAGTCACTATAATGCCTACTGAATCCCAGAACTGTTCACCATTCTTGATCAATCAGAAGTCTTTACACTGAAAAAGAGGTGGTATCTTGCTCACATATCAAGTTGGACATTTGACAAAACTTTTCTATGAATGTACAAAACTTTTCCATGAATGTATAAAACTAAACTTTTCTATGAATGTGCTAGACATGAGACTTCTGGCTGCTAGCGATAGGGACTGTTTTAGACCAAAGGGAGAGGTAGTGCCTATTTCTAGGTTTATCTCTTCCCACCAAGGATAGCCCATCAGGGGATTTGGAGCATAGCACCACCCATTGGAAGCTCTGGACTAGAGGTGAACTCCTTGAGTAGTTCTGCTGTTGCTGATGATAAGGGAACATGAAAGATTCTGAGTGGAAGCCATAATCTGACTTTCTACAAAAGTGTTCTTAGGCATAGGCTACCCTTGTGGTTCAAGAGAGGTGATACAGGAGAAGAGTTCTGAAATTTCACAGCAGCCATCATGCCTTTGTTAGGTTCTTCTGGAGTCTGGAGTGAAACTTGTTACCTATCTCAGGCAGTTTTAAAGGAGAGTACAAGACACCTCAGAAGATCAAAGCAAGGCTGAATGACTGTCTGAAAAGGTGTACTTGGAAAGAGGCGGTCAAAAGAGCCAAAAGATTTTTTCAAAAGCATGGCAAATCCGAGCAAATAAGGATTGCTCCTTTAGAATCATTGCTTGAGGAGAAGATAAAGAGAGGATCTTTCAGAGAATATTTTCTGTCCAGGACATTTTAGTCTTCACACCATTTGAAATCTTATTTTGGAATTTCTGTCACATAGCATCAAACATTAGTAGGGCTAAACCTAGAGATAAACAATATCTCTCTTCCTCCATCCAAGAAGAATTGCATATTTTGTTGTAAAGTGACAAGATTTTTATAATTGACTTTCAAAATTATTTGACATAAAAAAACTAATTTCCTTTATGATTGGCTATGATTTCTTTGAAATCATTGCACATTCAAAATTCTTGCTAAGCCCTAGTGCAGTGGTTCAATACTTGTCAATTCTGGAAGCCATGTAGAAGGTCTATGTTTGGTACTTGGGTCAACCTGTGCATGCCAGGCACATGCACATATGTGTGCCCGTGATCGTGGCTCACTGGGAAAGGCTGGAAGAGGAATCATGTTGTGAGACCCTATTGACAGTGTTGGTCTCTCTCTTTCTCTCTGTCTCTGTCTCTTTCAAAGAAATAAACTTTAGGGTTGGCAGGTAGTGTGGTGGTTGGAGGCACTGGATTTCCACATGGCTGACAGTGGTTCAAGTCCCAGACCTAGTGGCTTGCTTTCTCACTTTTCCTTTATCTCTGTTACCATCTCTGTCAGGTCAAATTAAAAAATGATAATAAGAAATTGAATTAAAAATGAAGTAATTATTAAAAAAAGAAATAAACATTAAAAAGCAAAAATCTTGCTTTGTGAGAAAATACATGCTACCATTGTTTTGAAGTTGTGAAATTTTACTAATAATAAATTTAGTAATTAGCAAATTTGAAGAGTATGATATTTTATGGGTATTTAATTGAACAATGATTAATTTTGAATTTCAGTCTTCTTTTTGTATTTTAAGGGAAACACCTTTGATTCAGGTCTCCAGCAGTTTTGTGAGTCCCTGAATAGCTCATAGACTTTTGTCACCAAGCCTGTAGTACCATTTGGATAAGGCACCTGTTCCCGGCTGAGCCCACCACGAGGAAGACAGTTGCTAAACTCGTTTAGACAGTTGGTTACAATTGGAAAAGAAGGGTCTTGGGAGATATAAACAAATGCCCTATTATCTTATCTTCAGTTTTAGAATGGCGTGTTGCTTCAAAGGTTTACTTAATTGCATTCTCAGTTACAGAGAAAGGAATTGACTGATTTGGTCATTGGACAAACAGATTTTTTCCCTAAGACACTTGGAAGCTCTGGATACTGACTTGTCATGGCAAGAGGGTGTTTAATTATTTGGACTTTACCTCATTCCACAGAAATTTGCGATCATGTATCACAAATACACGTTTAACATTATGAAGAGAGCATTATTCTTGTATTCCTTATAAGAAGAAAGAACAATCTTTGGAAATTTCTTTGGAAATAAACAGGGACTTTGGAATGAAACAGAGATTTCAAGAATGGAGATGGCAGCTACTGCCCAGCCATCAAAGATGGAAGTATGGCTTTGTATGACAGAGTGGGAATTTACAAATTTCTGTGGGAACAGGGAGGAGGGAGTCGGTGTCAGGAGACCTTAATGATTGTCTTCCTTAATATTTCCCATTTTCCACCTCTGCATGGTTCAACCATATATGACACATTCCACATATCAACTATACTCATTGTTCTAATAAACCCTGAACTTTTGCAAACATTTCCTTTTTTGTTGTTGTTGTTTATTTCTTTGTTTTAGTATCCTATAGGGTTCATCTGGTTGCCTGTGGGAAGTTGTACACCAGCGAGTCTGCCGAGGTTCCTCAGAGAGCAAACAATTGCCATGATTGGTTACCTTCACAAAACCTGACCTTCAAAACCTTGCTCTGATTGGCCACTAGAATCCCTCAGATTTGCATATCTGGCAACTCATGATTGGTCCAAAAGCAACCAATCATAACCCACCGTTAACAACCAATCATGGCCCACTGTTTATAACCAATCACAGCCCACCAGTGTGTATATAACCATGATGCCTGGCCCACAGTAGTCAGACGACACAGACGACCAGGAAGAAGACGACGACGACCTGGAAGACAACAACTGAAGAGCCTGAAGAGCTGAAACACCGCGCAGTCTCCAGATGACCCTGAAGATCCTGAAGAGCTGACACTGCATCGTCTCCAGACGACTTGGGAGACCCTGAAGAGCTGTAACACTACATTGTCTCCGGACGACCCTGAAGAGCTGTGACACCGCGTCGTCTCCGTGCTGCTCACAGTAGATGACATGACACTGTGTCGTCTCTGTGCTGTACCGTGCTGCCCACAATAAACGGACCACACTGTTGTCTCCGTGCTGTAACACTACGCCGCTTTCCCGGCTCTCACTCCTTCACTCAGGAAACCTGTTCGGCTGTCCCCCCTGGGTTGGGACAGTTGCCAAGGAGAGAGAGAAAGAGAGAGAGAGAGAGAGAGAGAGAGAGAGAAAGCATCTCATTTGGGGGGAAAGTCATACTGCAGTGCCTTTTCCACTCTCCTCTCAGGATTTTGGGCACACATGCACACACACACACACACACACACACACACACGCCTGGTATATTTTCAAACCAGCAGGTCCAGGACTTGAGCCATGGAGTAGGCCATGTGGGATCCAGCCGCCTAACCTCCATTGTATCTGCTGGCCCTTCTTCTGTTTACTGCCCCTTCCATGTATAATTTTCTTTCATTTCCTTCTCTTGCTGGCTAAAGTTCAAATTATTACTCAGAGCATGAATCAAATCTTCCCTCTTTGTGACACCTAGATCCTTTCAGTCTTCAAGTATTTTTATTATCTTTTTCTCTTCCAAGGACTGCTGTGTATATTCATGGTATGATTATCTCCACAGACTGTGAAGCTCTGATGGGCAGGGACCATGAATTATTAAGACCTCATAGCACTTAAGACATGCTAAGTTAACGCTTTGTGTTGTTCAGTAGAGAATAGGAATAGACATTTGTTTTATTAAATCTTTGTGATATTTTTTCTTTAAAAGATAGCTAAGAAATTTATAGAGATGTCCTTAAATATTATTCTTAAAGGGAATATTATGACTTAAACATAGAAGTTTTGCAAATTTTGATTTGCTGATTTTCTGGCTGGAGGAAGAGCTGTCCAGTCTCTGAACTATATCCTCTCTCAGGAAGGGTTAACATTATGGGAAAGGTCCTATAGGTCTTTCCCAATCCATTTGCCCCCAACAGTGTTTCACATCTGCTTTGACATTTGTAAGCCTCAGATATTGTGCCAAGGAGCCCTTGTCCTCCAACAGATACTTCTGTTCAACTCGGTCTGCAATGAATTATGTCTCTCAGCTCCTTATCCAGTATTTAATTCTCCATTTCTGAGCCGTATTGAAGGTAAGGAAGGCCTATCTGATCTCCCAAGGGGCTCAGTGCCAACAGAGTAATTAGCTAGGCTTTTTGCCAAGTCAGGGCTTTGATCTGGAAACCCATAACCTTCCATTCCAACATGGTGGTGGAAGAAGGTGTTGAGCTAAGAAGAATGTTCTCAGCTCTTCTTTCAAAACTGTGCACACATGAACCTGGAGAGGTTGAGGATTGGACTTCACAAAGCGTTGTTAAAAAAAAGAAGAGATGTATTGATTCATTTCACTAATCAAACTCTGACAATGTGTCTGTGGCTTCACAGAAAATCTGAACTATGAAAGCTCGCATTCAGAAACGATAAGGCCGGTACGTTTATTGAATTGTGAATGACATTTCGCTGGGTACAAGGAAGCTCAGTAGGAACAGATATGCTTCTGTTAGGATGTTTGTGACCATTACGAAAGTGGTATTAGGAAAAGCCAATCATGTTTTTTCCATCTTAAAAAAAAAAAAAAAGAAAATAATTAGGGAGGAGAAGAAATGTGATATGACATCTAAAAGGCACATTTGATCAGAAAACACATTCTGGTTTAGTGGCCACTTGCTTCAGTACAAAAGATTTCTGTTGGAGGGAGATTTTAAAGGTTGACAAGAAATAAATCGTTTCAGAAAGCTCTCTATGTGGAAGACTTTGCTGGCACTAACACAGAATATGGCTGTGGCATTTGGTATCCAACAGGGTGCCATATATTGTTACTAATACTCTTGGAGACAGAGATTGGCGAATACCCTGTAAGAAAGTCTTACATGCTCAGAAGGTTAGCTTGGCTTCTGGGGAAGCTTGTGGAACCCAAAGGATGTCAGGGCACTTCCCTAATGCTTTTCCTCCATCATGGTTTGGCGATAGCTTTTAAACTTGAGAGTGAACCAGAATGGAATTTCAAAGTGGTCTCATTATGTTAGATGGATTGAAACAACTTATAATGTATGACAATGGGGATGGGGGTGGTGTTAGTGGCAGCTGGCAGCAAGCTGGGCCCATGTTCAGTTAATGAAGGCAGCGGTCTTTGTGGGTGACTGGATAGAGGATTCTGGGACAGACACCCTGTCTTAAAAATACCTTTCCTGCTGGCCTGTCATGATGCTTTTATCTCAGCCTTTAAATACCCTCTGGCTAAGGCTTTAGAGGTCTTTAACAACCAATAAAATGCCAGGGCTGCTGGAATGAGTTGTGCATTAAATTGTATTAGCAGTTGAGAGAATTCCCTTGAAGCCTGTCTGTCTCCTATGTTCTGAGTCTGTTCCTGCCATGCACCATGACGATTTCCCCATTCAACCATGATTTCTCTCACTTTCTCACCACACACATCTAATTAGTAAGTGAGTCTTGTCACTTTTACCTCTGGATTGATTTTTCTTCCTCCCAGTGCACTGCCTTGATCATCTCTTGCCTGTATCAATGCAGTAGCCTTGAGGTCTATCACTGTGGTGGCTGGGCATGTGGGCTTTGCACTGCTGCCATCGGCCTTTTTCAACCACGCTTCTGATCTTGTTGCCGTTCCTGCTAACATCTCTCCATAACTCCTTAGTGGCCACAGAATTGTCCAAATCTTGTCGTTTTGATAGCAAAGGCCCTCACTATCCCATCACTTTCCACCTGCTTCTTATTCCTTGGCTTTCTGCCATATGAGAAATATCTTTCCTCTGATTGTAAAAGTGGAAACTTCCACAATTTTCCTTTATCACGTGTGTTGTTCCTCCTCTGCATAGATTGAACTTTCCTTTCCTCTCTGCTTGTAAAATGTATCTTATCCTCCAAAATCTGGATCGTATGTTAATGCTGCTTCTGTAACTCTTCTAGATAAGGGTTAGTCATTTTCTGGTCACTTTTTTGCTCAAAATAATTTGGACATACCTCCAAAGCACTTTCCATACTGGTACTTGCTTCTCAAAGCTATAAACAATGTAGTATCCACCTCTCGGTCTTCAGTGGTATAGCATGATGCCTAAAATAATACATATAAACTAAAAAGTTAACTGATGAAAAAAACCTGTCCTTGGATATTAGTAGGTACGATCAATTGCTCATAGCAATAGCTATTTTCATGCAGTGCTATGGCAAATTACGAAGTTTAAAAAAAAAAGGAATCTTCACTTGTATGACTTCTTATTTTTAATACTTTTCTCCAGGTACGATCAATTGCTCATAGCAATAGCTATGTTCATGCAGTGCTATGGCAAATTATGAAGTTTAAAAAAAAGGAATCTTCACTTGCATGACTTCTTATTTTTAATACTTTTCTCTTTATTCCTTGGCTTTCTGCCATATGAGAAATATCTTTCCTCTGATTGTAAAAGTGGAAACTTCCACAATTTTCCTTTATCACGTGTGTTGTTCCTCCTCTGCATAGATTGAACTTTCCTTTCCTCTCTGCTTGTAAAATGTATCTTATCCTCCAAAATCTGGATCGTATGTTAATGCTGCTTCTGTAACTCTTCTAGATAAGGGTTAGTCATTTTCTGGTCACTTTTTTGCTCAAAATAATTTGGACATACCTCCAAAGCACTTTCCATACTGGTACTTGCTTCTCAAAGCTATAAACAATGTAGTATCCACCTCTCGGTCTTCAGTGGTATAGCATGATGCCTAAAATAATACATATAAACTAAAAAGTTAACTGATGAAAAAAACCTGTCCTTGGATATTAGTAGGTACGATCAATTGCTCATAGCAATAGCTATTTTCATGCAGTGCTATGGCAAATTACGAAGTTTAAAAAAAAAAGGAATCTTCACTTGTATGACTTCTTATTTTTAATACTTTTCTCCTCATTTTCTTTCAGGACAGGCTCATGTAGTATGCGACCTCAGTCTTTGATTGCTAAACAAATATTAGTAGAGTGTCTACTCTATCCTTGGTATTTCTCAGGAAGTAAGACAGGCAAGGTCCCTGCTTCCATGGAAGCCAGATTTGGCATGGGCAAGACAGACATTCAACATTCAAATGCTCAAGTAAGGTCATTTCGGCAGTGAGAAGTACTACACAG
>NW_006159617.1:4699564-4740403 GCF_000334495.1 Tupaia belangeri chinensis | reverse complement strand
GAAATGTGCTGCATATTAAAACTGGAAGGCAGTGGAGCAATGGGTTAGAGAAAACTTCTCTGAGAAGGGGGTTATTTAATCAAAGAGGAAATGGCAAGAAGGAAAGAAGCTCCTGACTCTGTGAAGACAAGACATGGGTGAGGTTTGGATAGGGTGTGAAAGCATTGTAAGCAAAGATAGTGCAAGAACCCAATGAAGGGGACAAGATTGCACTTAGGAAGTAAAAGAAGATTCTGGGGGCCGGAGAAAGATTTGCAGGAGAAAAAGATATTGGATGAATTCTGAGAGGCAGGCAAGGGTGGATGATGTTAAACAGAGTGAGATGGTTTCCTGATTGCCAGAAGAAACCTGTTGGAAGGTTTTTAGCAAGAAACCAGCACAATCCCAAGGTTGGAGATCCAGGCCCCACAGAAACATCATGTAAGTGGCTCTCACAGAGTTCCTGATACTCTCCTTCTAGAGCATTAAAGAGCCCTCCCCACTCCCAGCTCACCTCTGTCTTTGCCTTGTTTTCCCTGTCTGTTCTTTTTGTCTCCTTCTGTTCCCATTTCTCTCTTTTTCTCTCTCTCTTGGTTCTTGAGGACACTGGGGTAGAGTTGAAAGCAGTCATTCACAAACATGTTCTCTCCTTTCCTCTGTGTTATCAAAAGTTTAATGTCAATTTTATATTCTATGCTCTGTTTTATCCCTGTTTATCATTAAGTAGACTCGATGCTCTAGGAAGTGCATTGGATTTTTCCTGTGATTTTTGCAAATTCCTGGTACACCATCCTCACTTGAGAATCGTTCAGATGTAGGTGAGATTGACTCAGGAGAGTCAGGTGGTTTAAGTCCAAACAGAGTGAGCATGCTTGACCAGGGGCCTCCAATGAGCACTTGATAGCAGTGGAGACTCTAGCAGAGAGAAATTTTACCAGTAGACAAAGTAAAAGAAGCAATACAGGATGAAAAAGTTGCTGAAATGGAGAAGTGGGAGGACCCCAGTGACAAACTTTTCCTACTACTGTCTGTCGTTTTACATATTCAGGGGGTACTTGTGTATTCCCAGCAGGAGGTAAGTTCCCAAACAGTGATCCTGCTTGACTTACTCTCAGTGTCAAGAGAATGGCTATGTATAGAATGAATAAATGACTAAATGATTAACTAAGCATGAAAACTAGCAAGGCCTGCAGCCATTGTAGTGATCTGAGACTTTTCCCAAGAAAGATAAGGAAAAAATCTACCGTGAATAAAAAGATCACCTGAAAATGATTCTAAAATATTGTTACTGACATTTGGAGAGGAGGTGTGAGATGGAAGAGGATAAGAGATAAAAAAAGGAAAAATATAACAAATTAAATATGCATAGGAAAAAATAAGGAAAATTGGAAAGGTAGAAACAATGGGTATAGTTTAAAAATAAGTATGAAATTGAACAGAGATTGAGCAGATTTAATCAGACTATAAAAGTCTTTCATAATTATTAAGATGACAAAGAAACCCCATGAAAGGAAGTTTATGAAGCACAGCTCCAATCAGGTTCAGTGCCTTTGGGGATCATTTGAGTGATAACTGTGTGGGTGTTACTCCCTGTAGATTATCATTTTCTTTCTGAATTCATTTCCTTCAGCAGAAATGAGAGCCTGCGTCACTCACAGGACATTCTTGTGATGTGTGGGTTTCCCTACCCAAAAACTCTTAAAGTCACAGGGCTCTGAGTTGACAGGTCACAGAGGCTCTCCTTGGCCCCAGGAGAGAAGACTCAGTCATCCTGCAGAAATAGAGGTTTGAAGATGCTCTGGCAAGGAAATTGTGCCAGGAGTACTCTTTTCCACTGGTTGGATAGATGTGTCATCATTGTGTCCACAAGGACCTTTAAATCCTTCCCTTCCAGTCTCAGCTTCGATGTTCCCTTCTTTCCCAGACTTGGCCAAGACCTACTTCCCTTTTGCTTGCCCTAGCTTTAGTACATAGCTACAGTATACTAATTATCTTTAATTATAATATGAATAGCTCAATTACCAAGCGTATATTATGTACCACACAGTTTATTCCAGTGTTCATCATTCATTCATGAGTTAATGAACATCTTGTAAACATAAGACACATTGCTAGGTAAATATGTAAGATACTCGGGCAGTAAACATGTCAACTGATTTAGGAAGCTTATTACCTAGAGAGAAATCAAAGATAAAAATACCATTTATTGAGTGACTGCTATGTTTTAGACTTTGCTGGGCACTTTGCCTTCATTGTCTATAATTTTCTAACAGTCCCCATAAGATAGAAACTGGGGAGGGGGCGCTCAGAGTGTAAATTGATTTGATGGTTTCAAAGTCACATGGTTAGAAAAAGGATAGAGCTGAGATTACAGCCCAGGTCTGTTGGTTCCCAAGTACCCTTTTCCTTTTTTGTTAATTTGTATTGCTTCACTACCTTCCTATTTTTATTTTTGCTAATCTCCCTATAAATGGTAGTTATAGCTTTTTGTTTAGCCCCCCAGATTGTTATATTATAAGATCTATGGTTAGGCAGTATATTTCTTTAATCATAACTCCCTACCAAAGGAGGTAGGATAATGTAGCTGTCAATAAGGGTTTGTTGAGAGGATATTGGTATTCATAAATGAAATAGGAGGTTCCCCACACTAAGCTTCAGTTCCCATCCTTCAGAGTGGTCTGTCTCTAGTCAACTAGGCTCTCTTAGTTCTGGGAGCCTATCCGGGTATTAGTCAGGGTTCAGCCAAGTTTGTGAAAGTGGGAAGTATTACAAGACTGGGAATTAGAGACTCACACAACCATGAGGAAGGTTGGAGCCAAGGTCAGCAGGGAGCTGCTGGTGCTTAAGAAATCTGGAAATGCAGGAGCAGAGGAAAGCCCTGGCACCTCAAAGGTGACTTCCACAGAATATTGGAACCTGCAAGTCCAGTCCTTGCCCACGGCTGGAGAAGACTGGCTTTCTCCTTGTCTTTGCTTGCCAAACCTTGAATGAGAAACTTTCTTTGGAATCATCTAAGCTAGAATCCTGGTGGCAGGGGACGCCAGAAAATGTAGTTTCTTGGGGAGAAAACAAAAGGAGGTGAGGATGACTATCAACAAAAGACAACCTAGCACTTGCACTTGTAAGTATTCTCTCTGCTTTTCTTCTCACCCTGCCCTGTGATTCCCAGCACCCTTGCCTCGCTTGTGCAGCACCTTTGGGAGTCATTGTGGTCTTATTGTCATGCTAACACTGATGGCACCAGAACTTTTGCTCATAGCAAAAGGAGATCCATTTCTAACTCAAACAAGGAAATTCTTTTTTTCAAACTAAACAGAGACTAAATTATGACGTCTAAATCTGGCTGGGTTGGGCTTTCACATTGATGGCTTTCTCCTTGTCTTTGCTTGCCAAACCTTGAATGAGAAACTTTCTTTGGAATCATCTAAGCTAGAATCCTGGTGGCAGGGGACGCCAGAAAATGTAGTTTCTTGGGGAGAAAACAAAAGGAGGTGAGGATGACTATCAACAAAAGACAACCTAGCACTTGCACTTGTAAGTATTCTCTCTGCTTTTCTTCTCACCCTGCCCTGTGATTCCCAGCACCCTTGCCTCGCTTGTGCAGCACCTTTGGGAGTCATTGTGGTCTTATTGTCATGCTAACACTGATGGCACCAGAACTTTTGCTCATAGCAAAAGGAGATCCATTTCTAACTCAAACAAGGAAATTCTTCTTTTTTTCAAACTAAACAGAGACTAAATTATGACGTCTAAATCTGGCTGGGTTGGGCTTTCACATTGAGTCCTGGTCAGTGCTGAATAGCGTTGAAGAATGATGAAGGGCTGGCTTCTCTTTCAGCAGCTGTGAGTTTGGTTAGCCCTTTGCAAAGCAAGAGGAAATTTAATGAACCCAAATAAGACATGATCCTTTGTGGCTATAAAAGTTACACTTTGAAAAAGCTCAGCTGGTCAAGAGCCACTTGAAAATGATGTTACTGCTGGGGAACTCTGTCGAAAGTCCACTCCTCCTGGTGAGTTCCCTTCTCTTTGAGGGAAAACAAAGAGGTTTTACAAGCTAGAGAAGGGTCATTTTGTGATCTCAAAGAGCGCATTCAAAAATCGAGTCCTGGTGCGATTGGGAGACATCCATAGTCAGTACTTGTTTATTTGTCCAGCTTTACACCATGTAAGTGATGCGGAATCCTTTCCGCCACTAATAATAACACCACCGTGGCTCTGAGTTAATGGAAAGCCGGGAGGGCCAAATGGGAGCCGGTGATCAGATTAACCACTGTGGGTCAGATGAGTCCACAGCTGCGGTCGGCCCGGGAGGTGAGGAGGTGGCAGGGAGGAAGGGCAGAGGCGGTGTGTCTTAAAATATTTTTGCCTACTCAACAAATTTAATGCGTGGTATTTTACCACTAAACTCATCAACTGGAGAATTTTCAAAAGGATCCGGGAAACAACCACCTAATTCATGGCCTATGGCTTCTACTTGTGCAAGCAGTATATTTTAGAAACCTTTAGTACCGAGGAGTCTTCATTTGTAGAACATTGCATTTGCTTATACAGTAGGCAACAGTGCTTCAACAGTGAAATTATTATGTGTTTCTAGTTTGCTTCAAATTTTGATTCAATCAGAATCCCTAAACCTGACAGCCTATAATCAAACAAAGGGAGTGCTCTGGAAGCGAGGGATTAACAGAGGGGAATTAAACTGTCGTTTTGAAACAGCTTAGACCAATATGAAAGCCCATTTAGGAGTCTCTCCATAAATATCCCTTTTGTTTTGTCTAATTGCTGGTTTGAATGTATCAGACTCATCAATGGGATTAGGGTTAATAGATGTTTGGTCACGCAGAACATGCAGAGGAGGAATCTGATACACACACACAAAAATTGCACTTAATGAGCTTAGCAAATGTTTGCCATATTTTTAATGAACCCTGGGGCTGTCATTTAGAAATGCTTAGCAACTGCTTTTCCATCCTTGAAAATAGAGCAACTGAAGGACATTAACACTATGTACACCGTAAATAAGAAGAGCTATTTAAAGACACCAGCCAGGAGGAGGGAATGATGACATTTTTCTGTCCGCTAGCCAGTGATACTTAACACTCTGGGTGTGGGTTCCATATGTGACAACATAGTTGGGTGTTTTGAGTTTCCCAAAGGGCACTGCAGGGCGTGAGGTTTTCGCAAAGGGTCACGTAACCATTTTCTTTTTTTTCAGTTAAACCTGGTTAGGATCGAATCTCCCACCCTCCCATCCCAGCCCTGGCTTCTATTTTCACACCTTCCTCCTGCCCTTTCTAAGCATCCTCAGCGAGGCTTTTTAAAGAGGAGGTTATGAGTTTGCTGCCGCTTTCCTCAGGCCCAGAGCTGGGCTGGTCACCGAAGCCAGCTGCTCCCCTGGCTCAGCCAAGCGGGGCCAGAGCGGCAAGCTCTTGGGATTGATTACTCAGAAGATTGAATGCTCCATCTCGGGAGCCCTTGGGATTTGGCTCTGAAACCAATATAGTCGGCAGTAATGGGACTTATTGGAGAAGGCCATGTGGCTGGTGCTCTCAGAGCACAGACCGAGCCTAAGAGAATCAGGTTTTCCTTGGGGAAGGTTTGATCTGATAGAGCACGAAACGCAAGTCCAATGGATTATGGTTAGAGCAAATGAAGGATGTCTTGCCCCCTCGGTTTTCCTTAGAGCCAATTGATTTCAAGGACTTCCTGCTCCCTCCAGCACTACCTCTGGAGGAGGCAAAAACAGACACCACCTCATTTAAAAAAAATATTATGAGCTAAACACAGCCAGCTTTCAGCTTTGCTGGAAAATGAACAACCCTCCTGTGATAGCAGCTGTACTTTTCTGTTGAATGATGGGGTCATAACTCTTATTAGGAGAGAACTAAAAAAAGGGCTGTTTCTAGTATTCTACAGGAGCTTTGTAAAATGCACAAAATTATAAAGCTTTCTTTGGAGGGAGTGAAAAAAAAGAAGAAAGAGAATCAGTATCATGGGGAAACACAAACAGCATGTTTTGCTCTTACTGTTATTGTGGTGGCAGTGGGGGTGAGAGTGGAGTGTGTGTGTGTGTGTGTGTGTTATGCATCTGTGTGTTTATGTATTTTGGTGGTCATTTGTCATCAAGCATTCTGTGCCCTCAAGCAACCATTAGAATGCCTGGTTTGATGAATGAATCCAGAGATATTACCAAAGGCTTTATGGCTTCATGGTTTTAAAACATTGTCAATAATAAGCTATTTTTCTTTTAGAAGTATCTAGACTTTTGGCACCCAACCCAGTGGATCAGATGAGTTCTAAAACATTGTTTGTTAAATGAGGCCCTTAGGTCATCAGTCCAACACCCTAAACACCTACAGACTCTAGATGGGTTAATAAAATTGAACACATTGAGCTAGATGAAGTGTTACATGATGGCGGGAGCACTGCATGAAAACCGCACTTGTCCCATCTCAAAAAGGTAGTGACAACTTGGTTAAATGCTGTGATCTTTTTTTTTTTTTTTTTTTTTAAGAGATTTTTGCTATAGGGTGCATGCACTCGCCAGACAGACAGAGAGAGACAGAGAGACAGAAAGCGAGAAATCACCCCCCAGGGGGGATGGCCACGCCGCAATCCCTTCTCCTCTATTCTCCTCTCGGGATCTTGGGCACGCACGCACACGTGCCCAGCATGAGTTTTAAGCCTCTGGGTCCAGGACGTGAACTGTGGTCGACTCCGTGGGAGTACAGCGACAGCCATTACTCTAACTGCTAGTCCCAATGCTCTGATCTTTAAACTTTCAAACCAACCCTTCCTCCTTCTTCTTAACTTCACTACCTTCTCAGTTTCATGGATTTGCAGATTTTGATCCTGATACTGACTGTTCAATGTCTCAATCTTTCCACTTTAAGGTACCAGCTTAAATTTCTCTGAGCACCATCCTACAACCAGGCCTCTTAGGTGAATAAACGAAAGAGTGAATGAATGGATGGATGTTCTACTGGTATCTTTGGTTAGTTCTAGTACATGTGCGTGGTTTTCTTTCTTTGCTTCTACACTCCTGCCTTCTTTTCGGCATACACAAAAATAAGCAGGGAATAGAATATTCTCAGACCCTCTGTGTATGTGCATTTATCAATACTACATTTAAAAGACACATCTGGTAAAAAAAACC
Source organism: Tupaia belangeri chinensis (assembly GCF_000334495.1). Classification (NCBI taxonomy): domain Eukaryota; kingdom Metazoa; phylum Chordata; class Mammalia; order Scandentia; family Tupaiidae; genus Tupaia; species Tupaia belangeri. Next base: position 4,733,271 of record NW_006159617.1, on the reverse strand, counting down.
ACCAAGTTTTGGGACCAGCATATGGCATAATGCTTATGTTGCTGGACTCCCACGTAGTTGACTGTAGTTAGAGTCCTGGACCTGGCGGCATAAAACTCATGCTGGGTTTGTGTGCATGCATGCCCAAAATCCTGAGAGAATGGAGAAGGGAGTGCAGTGTGGCCATCCCCCCTGGGTAGTGATTTCTCACTTTCTGTTTCTCTGTCTTTTTGGTGCACTCACTTGCCCTATATCAAAAAAAAAAAAAAAAAAAAAAAAAAAAAAAAAAAAAAAAAAAGATTTCTCTGTAAAAGAAAACCAAAAAACCAGAAAACCCCAAACACCAAGTTTTGAAAATAGTCCAATAAATGTCCCAGGATCTAGTCTAGGATTTTTTTTTCTTTAGTCTAGGATTCTTAATTTTATAGTTGGGTACCTACAGATACTCTTCCAATTCACTTGTAGAAGATGTGTTTAAGCTGTCTTCTATCCCCTTTGATTCCTTTTGCAAAAATGCTTAGGCGTGGTTTTACTCTAATGGTAAAAGTCGTCTACTGAGACCAGCAGATGGCATAATGGTTATATCGCTGGACTCCCACGTGGTTGATTGTGGTTCAAGTCCTGGACCAGTAGCTTGAAACTCACATCAGGCATGTGTGTGTGCCTGCATGCACAAAATCCCGAGAGGAGAATGGAAGAGAAGAGGTTGTGGCGTGGTCGTACGCCCTGGAAGTGATTTCTTGCTTTCTGCCTCTCTGTCTTTCTCTGTCTCGCTAGCAAGTGCATACATCCTGTAACAAAAATCTCTCTTAAAAAAAAAAAAAAAATTTTCTTACCATTGTCCAAGCATCTGAGCCTAGACCAGAGAAACTCTACCCCCTCTTTCTTGGTGTTTCCTCTTTTAGGGGTGGTGTTTGACTATTTAATAAACAATTTTTGTAAGATGATGTTTTTACTGTTTTCATTTTAAAAATTGTTTCACAGGAAGTTTCACTTGTCTTTACAATGTGAATCAATCCAACAGGCATTTTCGAATGATCACTTAAGGGTGTGGCAGTAAACTGAATTAAGCCTTCATCTTCCATTCTTAGAGTTTGCAGTCTCAGGAACATTGAAGGAGTACTTAAAACAAGGTAGGAGAACTTAGGAAAAAGCTGTTTTTACACATAACGACAAAAAAAAAAAGCCTCAGCTGCTTGTGGCTTTTTGATTTTAAAATTGGAGATTTCCTTAGCTAAAATACACGTGGTAAATGATGAAGAAGACAAATTTTATATTATGTATATTTTTACCACAACTTTGAGAAATTGAATTCCTGGGCCAGCAGGTGGTGTGGAGGTTAAAGCAACTTGATTCCACATGGTTAATCATGTGGTTCCAGTCCCAGGCATAGTGGCTTCAAAAATACACCAGGCACGTGTGCATGAGCGCCCAAAGTCACAAGAGGAGAAGAGATTGCGATGTGGCTATGCCCTGTGGGAGGTGCTTTCTCACTTTCCTTCTCTCTCTCTCTGACAAGCACATGTGCTCTATAGCAAAATTAAAAGAAAATAAATAAAACTGAATTTATCAAAGACAATTTCTGATTTAAATTATACATATAATTATAGTTATTTATGCATAATTATATAGATGTAATTAATTTCTGACTTAAATTATGTATAGCAGTTTTTACAGTTATACTATAAATGAATATATATAATATATAAATATATAATATAAATATATAGTGTATATATTTATATACTACAATGATATATATATACACACATATATATATATTTATATATACACACACACACATATATATATAATTTAAATGAGAAATTCTCATTGGGACTGGAATACTGGGTAGAGTTCTGAGACTAAGGTTGGGCTCTTCAGAGTATGGAATAGGCCATAGTTATAAATGTCACAAGTTGAAATATCACTATGTAGCATTGAATATTTCAGAAATTTAGTTAGGAATTTTAATATAAGACCAATATTGTGAAGAAAAAGCTATTACTACTATGACTATTTTCCAGAGGACTTGAATGTATTATATATACAATAAAATTAAGAAAGGAGAATATTTTGACACTTGGCCCTCATTACTTTTATCTAATCCTGAATTTCTTTAAGACAGATTTATTTTTTAAAAAATTAATCTTTAAAAATTGTGATAAAATGCATATAACATATAATTTGTCATCTTAATTATTTCCCTAAATGTGTAGGTTTGATTTTCTTCAAAGTAAAGAAAAAACTGATTATCTTGAACTGTTCCTTTGAGGAGGTCATTTTTACATCTTCCTATTTAAGTTGGAAAATGAAAAAAAAAAAAGTCTTTATTCCAATAAAGCTAAAAGAAGGCCAGATTGGAACTTTACAATAAAAAACAAAAACCAAAAAACAAAAACACATTAGCTTTGGGCTCCTTACTGAGGACAAAGGCCTTAGCTGTAAAATGCCCACCGTTCTGAAATGAGACGGCTATGCCCATGAAGACAGGGCGGGAGTAGGAGCAAAGGTTTACAGCTGACTGGTTTGGTTTTGCCTCTTGCTGATCTATGGCTGCTGATCTGTTTGGGTCTTTTCAGGGTGGGGGGCAATATTTGGGTTATTTATTCTGACAGGAGGCTAGATGCTATTTCCATCTGCCTTGGAGTATTTGAGGAGATAAATGTCTGCCACATCCTGATGAATGACCTCTATGGTTCACTGCTAGAGAAACTGAGTTATGACTCCTATATTTCATTTAAGTGAAAACTTCAGTCACCCCAAGTATGCACTGCAGCCTTCCATTTGACCAGGACAGCAAAGTGCTCTTTTGTTTAAAGGACAAGGTTTACACAGTAGCACCTTAGGGGGATTGGAAGGTAGGGGATAAATAGAAAGTAAGTCAGGCTAGTAAATTCAGTGTAGTCATTTTAAAATATGAAAAAGAATCCAGGGAACAGAATGTAACAATTCTATGACCTGGCTGAGTTTAAAAATCATCTTTACCTCTGCACTCACATTCTCAGTCAGTTAAAATCATTCCAGAGCACATTATTTTTAAGAATAACAAGTAGGGAACTTATAAATTTAAATGCTATCAAGAGTATCATAAGATATTTATTTTCCAGGAAATATAAAATGATACAACAATTTTTTGCACATACACCAATTATATTTATCAGTGAATCGAATGAAAATTTATTTTCAACGCCAAGTGATTTTCAGATATCAAATGGCAAGGGGATTATTATTGTAAATAGGTGTGTCATAATCTAGTATTACACAGAGCCATATATACAGCCTGTATTCATCATTTACTGAAAAATGGATGCCTACCTATGTTGGATGACTTGTACCAGCGAGGCAGGTATCTATTGCATGGGAAAAGGGGAAATATTTCAGGGTAATATAGCACAATGAAATTTATGAAGTCAGTACCTCTGGGGAACATATGCCAGTCACCTAGACCTTTGGGGAAACAGACAAAATAAGGAGGGAAGACCAGAGAATTTTTGCATTCTTGTTAGCAAGGAAGAATTCACTTGGGATTTAATCAAATTGCAGAGAGAGCCCTTAGGTGTCAAACTGCACCTCTTCTGGTTATCTTGGCATTGGAGCCATATTTTATGAAAAAGTTATGGGAAAACAAAAAACCTTTTACTCAGATAAAATGCAGTTGAGTAAATTCTAATTACTAGAGAAGTTCAACTCTGGTCTAACTAGTTCCACTTTGGGGGGTGATCTGGTGAGGAATTTTTGAAAGTTTTTTTGCCATGGACCAAGGGTTAGGACACGGGAAAAGACTTAGAGTGATGTGTGGAAAAGTTAATACATGTCTACATTCAAGACGACTTCTAAGTATGATGCTCATTTCTTCCTTAGCTGACTTTGTTCAGTTGCGGACCCATGAAGCCTCACTCAGATTAGGTGTTTAATTTAAACAGCTTTGTTTAATTATCTTTAAATTAAACATACTCCATTGTTCCTGAAAGGAATGTTGGTGGAAGTAGATGCTTATCCTTCCGGGGCCCTGTGTGAGTTGGTGTGAGGTTGGAGCAATTGCAGCAAGAGGTTACCTTACTCAGGGTGTGTGAGTACGTATATGTATGTGTATATGTGCGTTTGTGGAAGTTTCCTATAAACCTCATTCTTGTAGATTTGAGACATAGACAGAGGGAAAAAATATACTGTTGTAGTTCCTTTGATCATTTGCAATATTATAGAAGATTGGTCTTAACCTTTTTACTACCGAAGATGGGAGAGTTACTAAGTGGTGATATCAGAATTTGAGCTCAGAGAGGCATGAGACTGATTGGGAAAAAAAATCCAATCACAGAATACTTTTTCTTATCCTAAAATGATGGAGAACTATAACCTGGACCTGAATTATATGAACATGGTTCATATAATGATTAATCTAAATGAAGAATGTTTAATAATGAATCAATTGTGACCTTCCCTAAGAAACATTTGCTGACACCTTCAACTCTCTTTCCACTTCTTTCAATGTTGAATTATCTGCCCCTTTTTTCTATTCTCAAAATAGTCCATGTAGGCCTTTCTAATTGCACATTGATACTTGTTTATCTTTCCAAGTAGGCTGTGAATTACTTGAAAACATGTTCATTCTACAACATTAAACATACTGAACACATAGTAGATGTTCAATTAATGTTGAAAGAATGAATGTCTGCAAATAAATACTTTTAAAGTTCAAAGGAAAAGATTGTTGCTTCCACTTCCTTATAAGATTTCTCTTTCCTGTGTTAGTATAAGTTATTCCAAATCAGAGGCAAAATAGAAAAGGAAATCTTATTATTAAACTGGGATATATTTCTAGTCAGTGAGTAAAGAAACTATTGGGTCATTGGGAAAGTCATGGTGCATTTTTACATGGAAAAATATTTATGACTTTCAGGACGACCTAATAAGTGCAGTGAGAGTCTCCATTGATAGAATTCCATTCATTCTCAGTATTATGGACTTAGAATCTGAACTCATCCATGCTTTTGACCTATTCAACACTCAAAGAAAGACTTGGAATGACCACAATTCAGGCAAAGTACACTCAACAATTACCATAGTCTTAAAGCAAAGAAGGAGCCATAGAGGCAGCAGGCATTCCTGGGTTCAAATCCTGTCATAACCATTTACTATCTCTGAGATCTTAGATACTGAAAATAATAAGACCAGTTTCCATGGTATCACATATGTCCAAAAGGATAGTGCATGTATAGGATACCACTTTCCCCCTTCTGTGTCTCCAGAGGTGGTCTGGATACTGTCAGTTGCTCTGAGTGCTGTATGAATTCTCCTCTGTTCCACTGAGATCCTATTCTACAAAACAGATACTGCATGAACTTTCAGGGATATCTAGTAGTCCTGCACCAACCATATCATTGTAATGAATGAACTTCCATCTCTTCTTCAACACGTTTCTTCAAGATCCCCTTGCCCCACCTCCTGATCAATATAGATTGCATTTAAAAAAAAAAAAACATGGAAAGAAGCTCCCTATTTAGAGATCTGAGATGTATTTTCTCATACTTTGAGCACCACTCTTCTGGCCTACCTGGTTAACCTTTCTAGAGCTATCTGCACTTCAGGGAAAAAGAAGATGGATTTTAATGAAGAAGTATAGTTGCATCTTTGAACTAGATTCACATTGTCTGGATGGTGTAGCAACTCCTTAGCATATTAGTATTGTTTTTTAAAGTTTTACTATAAGGCTTGTGTGCTCATCAGAGATAGAGAGCAAAAGAGAGGGTGAAAGTGAGAAAATACCCCTCAGGAAGGATGGCCATGCCGTGATCCCTTCTCCATTCTTCTCTCAGGATTTTGGCTTCAAGTTTTTGTTGTTTTCATTTGCCAGAGCACCTGTGAGCTCACCAGGGAGAGAGAGAGAGAAATTGAGAAAGCACCTTCTATGGGGTCTAATCATACCACAATCCCTCTCCTCTTTCTCTCCCACCTTTCCAGATTTGGGGCACACACACAAACGTGCCCAGAATGCTTTTCTAGCAATGTGGTCAGCCATGTAGGATTCAGCCATCTTAACTACCAGCCCTCAAACTGGTCCTAGGCTTCAAATTTTAATATGCAGGTGGAACCCACCAAAATCCTGAGAGAATAACAGAGGACGGATCACGGCATGGCCATCCCCTCCTGATGTTCTTTCTCTCTTTCCGTCTTTCCCTCTCTCTCTCTCCCTAATGAGCTCCCAGGTGCTCTGGCAAATGAAAACAACAAAAACTTGAAGCCAAAATGCATTACTGGTAATGTTTCTTTACTTTTTTCCCTATGATTAGTAAAGAGGTTTAAAAAAATCTGTAACAATGGTAGAAAGCAGAATTCGCTGTAACTTTTCCATTGATGCTAGTTTCATTTCATTAGGCAATTCACAGCATCCTTCTCTATTCTTTTGGGTTGTTTTATTTCAAGACCCCTTTTTCATCTGCCTTTGAGATCATGTGGATTGCCACCTATAATCATTTAGCTTTGCCTGTATTAGACATTTAGTATATATAAATCATCAGATGAAGTCAAATGCAAAAACGTATGAAGACCCCTTCATATTTTTTACCTTATGTTCTCACCATGCCCCTTTAGAAGAATAAAAAATAGCCAGAATACTTCTAAAAATATTCTCATTCTTGTTTTTTGCTCGTCTTAATACCAATGATGCATCAAAAGTCACCATAAGTAAGTATTTATAAAGGGAGCGAATAAGACCCATTAGATTTTATGCTACGGTTTTTTTTTTTTTTTTTTTAAGGGTAGAGTTTCTCAACATCAATTTAAATTTGACTTTGATTTAATAACTCATCAAGGGTTGGATACAATTTCAATTGAGTAATGCTAATATAGAAGTTGAAGCTAAGCCAACATAATTTGAATGTCAGGGGACCACATCTAATTATTGTGACCCAACCAGAGATGTGATGCTTTCTTTCTTTTTTTTTAAAGACCAGCTAAACCAAAGAGGAAGCATGCCAGGAAGAGGGCATGCCAGTTTGGCCTTACATGCCCTACACTTGCTGTCTGGGTGGATTCAGTGGAAAGAACATGGGCTTTGTAGACAAACCTCGGATTGAATTCTGGCTGTTGCACTTATAACCTTGAGGCCCTGAGCATATTACTTAACCTCTCTGAGTCTTATGCTACGGTTTTTTTTTTTTTTTTTTAAGTGTAGAGTTTCTCAACATCAATTTAAATTTGACTTTGATTTAATAACTCATCAAGGGTTGGATACAATTTCAATTGAGTAATGCTAATATAGAAGTTGAAGCTAAGCCAACATAATTTGAATGTCAGGGGACCACATCTAATTATTGTGACCCAACCAGAGATGTGATGCTTTCTTTCTTTTTTTTTAAAGACCAGCTAAACCAAAGAGGAAGCATGCCAGGAAGAGGGCATGCCAGTTTGGCCTTACATGCCCTACACTTGCTGTCTGGGTGGATTCAGTGGAAAGAACATGGGCTTTGTAGACAAACCTCGGATTGAATTCTGGCTGTTGCACTTATAACCTTGAGGCCCTGAGCATATTACTTAACCTCTCTGAGTCTCAGTTTCCTTTCCCATAAAACAGGGATTAGACCTCCCCTGCAGTGCTGTTTGTAAAGATGAAATGAAATACAATAACTCATGTCTGATCGCTAGGCCAGTGCATGGCTACTCCACAGCTCCCCAATTTCTTCCTCCCTTTTCTTTCTCAGGAGGACAAATTAAAGGGGGGGGGCATTGTTTCTTGCAAGATTAAAAACAGCTACCTCTCTATAGTTTTCTGTTAAAGTTCACTAGCTCTTTAATGCTGCCAACAGAAACATTTGGGAAATATGAATTAGAGCAGGATCTTTTCTCATATCTCATCCTCTCCCTTTTTAGACAAGGACGATTAGCCTGTGGAAGAGAAACTTGTAAGGATTTCTATCCTTCTTCTGCATTTTTAAAAATTTTACTTAATTTCCTTTTTCTTCTCTCCTCTTCTTCTTCTCCTTTTTTCTCTTCTTATTTTGGCAGACTTGAGAACTCCAATCAGAGTTTTTCGCTCTTGGTCCTCCTTCACTCCGGGGAAGAGTGTTAGCATTGACGGGGCCGAGCCCCTTTTGTGAGGGTCTTCTGTAAATCAGGCAGAGATGTGCAGCTGCACCGGTCAGCATGTAAAATAACATGCCGTGCGTATGGAACGCGATGTGCAAAGTACCAGTGTAACTTGACATCCGAGGCACTTTAACACCTGTTTCCATAGCTACACTATAATCCAGACATTTGAGAGGCAGGCTTGCCTCTGCCAGGCCTGTCATTTCAGGGAAATAAATTAAGAAAGCTGATGACAAGGACTGGATTATACAATTTCTTTAAAGTACAAAGCAGACTCGAAATCTAACCAGGAACGAATCGAGTTCAGACAAAATGGATAACATCCATTTCCGGTAACCTTTGTAAGAAAATCTGAGGCAGACTCCTTTATACGCGTTGTTCCCCAACTCCCAGAAGCAAGATCATATGTTCTACCTGGCAATGGTATTTGTAGCACCATATTTTTCTTATTTTTAAGAGGTGATACCATATTTTTTAAAATGAAAGTTTGGAAAAAATAAACAGATGGGAAGATAAGGGTAGAAGGGGGAACACAGTTCAGAGGGGGAAAGAGAGAGACATGAAGTCAGTCAAGTGCTAAAGGGCAAAGCTTCAGTCCCAGACATTGGGATATTTGCATATTCACAATATGCTCCTGGCCGAGATACGTTTTCCTGGCGTTCTGTATGTATTTCTGGGGCTCTATATTTATCCACGTCTCTGGCTACATATGTAAAACTAAGTTTAGAGTTGGTGTGTTTGCTGGATGCTTTGCAGTGGTACTTGAAGAATTGCATGTTAAATATGCACTGGCAACAAGAATGAGCTGCTTTCACATAGTGAGGGAAATCTAGGAGGGAGGTGGAGACCCCAGGCACGGTTCTGCAGTGGAGACAAGGTCTCATGACGCTATTTTCACCAAGTGCTTCTGGGCTGATTCATTTCCTTTTGCATTCCCTTTGAATTTTTTTTTTTTTTTGGAAAGGTTTTTGCTATAGGGTATACGCACTCGCTAGAAAGACAGAGAGAGACAGAAAGATAGAAAGCGAGGAATCACCCCCTAGGGGGGATGGCCACACCACAATCCCTTCTCCTCCATTCTCCTCTCAGGATGTTGGGCACACACACACACACACGCAGCTGGCGTGAGTTTAAGCCACAGGGTCTGTGACTAGACTCATGGTCAACTACATGGGAATCCAGTGACATAGCCATTATGCCAGCTGTTGGTCCCCTGCGTTCCCCTTAATTCCAAATAAAAGCAGGTGATGATAAAATAAAATGATGACTCATGAGAATAAGTATACTCCTCCAGAAAACCGACAAACTGACAAAGTTATGAGAGAATGTCAAAAAGTTCATGAAAAGAAACAAATTAAAATTTGAGTTTATTTTGGTGCCAAACAAAAACAAATTGAAACCAATACATAGTGTCTTTTTAAGAATTATTTATTTAATTTTATGTACCATTATGATTATCATTTTTTAATGTGCCACAGGGCATGTGTGCTCACCAGGTAGAGAAAGAGAGAAATCAAGAAAGCAAGCTGCTAAGTCTGGAACTTGAACCATGGTTGGTCATGTGGGAGGCCAGCACCTTAACCACTACATCACCTGCTGATATCCCATAGCTTTTTATAATATGCATTTTCAGTAAACTTTTTGAAGATCCTTTATAGTTTTTACTTCACATCTTTAGTGAAAATTAGAATTGAATAATTGTAGTGGAAACTCAGGTAATATCTGTTTGCTTGAATGAGTGCTATTTTTTTCTTTTTATTTCATTTTCTTTTATACATTCAATCACATTATTATTTGGCTTACAAAATGGATATTTCAACAGATGAACATTTTTCCCTAGTACAGTTGATAAAACTACAAAATACCTTCAACAGATAATACCACATTTCTTTGTGCCATTAATGCTTTGCCTCCCTATTTTTCTTTTAAATGTCCTTCCTCAGACCCTTCTTTCACACACACTATATCTGGTATTTACAACTATATACTGTGTTTCTATATCCTTTAGTCAATTAGTTTCAGTCACAGAGTTTGGACACTTGGTATATATTAAATGGGGACATACAATGCCTCTCCATAGCTTGGCTTGCTTCACTCAACAGTAAATCTTCCATATTAATCCACTTCCTGTCAAAAGTCAGGGTTCTTTTTTTATGGCTGAATAGTATTCCACTGAGTATATGTGCCACAGTTTTTCTATCCATTCATCTGTTCGTGGGCATTTAGGTTGTTTCCATGACTTAGCAATTGTGAATAGTGCCACAATAAACATCGATGTGCAAGCACGAATGAGTGCTATTTATTTGCATATTTTGATAACAAGTAGAGGAGAGGAAGTTTTAGGAGACATGAAGGTAAGTAGTAAGTTAGAGGGATTATTACAGGGATATATACTTTCCCAAGGACACAACCACTATCCATAATGAAAATGTACTCCTCATTAGTTCTTTCACTTTTGTGTTCTTTTCTTCATGTTTGTGATACCTACATCATTCAGACTCCCTGGGCCAGGTGACAATTGTCACTCTGCTTGATTGTTATTTTTAGCATCATCTATAAAATTTACTTTTGGGCCAGTATATGTAAAAATGTTACTGAATCATGTGCCACATTAAACATTATCTCTTAATGATGTTCCAAATCTAGAATTTTATTTAAAATTGCTCTATCCTCTCCCCCCTAATTCCACTGGGCTTGCTTTTATTTAGGTGAAGTTATCTCTTTTACTAGATTAAAAAAAAAGATGAAACTGATGAAGTGAAACTACAAATACAGAAAGTGAAGAAATCTATGGGAACCAGCAGTTAGCGTAATGGCTATGTTGCTGGACTCCCACATAGTCGACCATGGTTCATGTCCTGGACCCGGTGGCTTGAAACTCACGCCGGGCTTGTGTTCGTGCGTGCCCAAGATCCCGAGAGGAGAATGGAGGAGAAGGGATTGCGGCATGACCATCCCCTCTGGGGGGTGATTTCTCGCTTTCTGTCTCTATGTCTCTCTCTGTCTGTCTGGTGAGCGCACATGCCCTGTAGCGAAAAAACCTCTCCAAAAAAAAAAAAGAAAGTGAAGAAATCCTTATGTATTAGTATCCAGTGGGACTATGTTTATGTATGACTATACACACACATATACATACACACACACACACACACACACACACACACACACACACACACAAGGATAGACTTAGTTTTTTGTTCTTATTACAGTGTTATTACATGCAACTAACTTTAGTTAATGGGAATAATATTTTGAAAATTTGTTATTGTGTTTTATTTTTAGTTCTCTACCTTTGTGGTTATAAGCTTTAAATCTTGTTCCACCCAAAGTGTCTGTCTGCACAGGGAGAGTGGGTAAAAGGAGATGGATATATTCAATGTACAAACTAGGTCTGTGCATTCAGATGAATGCTTACAAGCTAGGTGTCCTAGTGTATTATTTATTGCTCACAGAAATACCTGATACTGAGAAATTTATACAGAATAAAGGTATGGGCCTACCCCATAGCCTAGTGGGTAAGTGAGCCAGATCCACATGGCCAACTGCAGTTTAAATCCTTGCCTTGGTGGCTTGAAAAACATACTGGATACATGTGTATGCATGTTCTAAATACATACAGGATGAAGAAACGAAGGTGAAGGGATTGCGGTATGACCACTCCCACTGGGGAGTACTTTCTCCCTTTCCTTGTTTCCCTCTGATGAGCACATGGTGCCTCTGACAAACAACGAGAGAGAGAGAGAGAGAGAGAGAGAGAGAGAGAGAGAGAGAGAAAAGTTTGTTTGACTGATGATTCTGGTGACTGGTAAATCCAAAGGCATGAGGCTGGTATCAAGCTGATTACCTCTGACATGACCAACAAAAGCAGAGAGGGAGGCAGGTACATGGGAAGAAAGGGCGGTTTGTTTCGTGTGAGCCTGCGCCTGCGTTGGTTCCTCTTATAAATCCGCCATGACTCAATCACAAGGGCCCCACTCCCAAAGCTCCACTCCTGAAGACAATAATTAGATCAAGCTTTTATTCCCTCAACCTCTTACCATAGCTCAACCCAGTATTTGGGGAGGGGAGACATATTCAAATATAGTGTGATGATATTGATCTGAAAGAAGATTTTTTAAATTCCAATATAGAGAAGGTACTTCTTTAGTCCATTACAGGCTGATCTGCCTTAGGTGTGAACTTTTGATACAATGGGGATATAAATAGTATGATTCCTTTTCCAGACTCATGCAATGATAGGAAAGAGAAGAGAGAGAGAGAGAGAGAGAGAAAGAAAGAGACAAGCAAGATAGGTGGGTTCTGATTCTCACCTTTTCTGACCTCCTGTCAATCTCATTGTAAGTCTAGGGAAAGTTAGCCTGCAGGCTGTTCTGTGCATCACAGTATCAATGTAATCATGGTGTCAGAGGGTGCTCAGGGGTCCCCAAGAGCATTCCCCATTGCAATAATTTGCTGGGAGGTGGGATAAGCAGTTAGCGTAATGGCTATGTTGCTGGACTTCCACGTAATCGACTGTGGTTTGAGTCCTGGACCCAGTGACTTAAACTCACGCCGGGTGCGTGTGTGTGCGTGCCCAAGATCCTGAGAGGAGAATGGAGGCGAAGGGATTGTGGCATGGTCATCCCCCCGGGGGGGGTGATTTCTCTCTTTCTGTCTCTCTTTCTCTCTCTGTCTGTCTGGCGAGCGCACATGCCCTATAGCGAAAACCTCTCAAAAAATTTTTTTTGTTGGGAGGATGCGTAGGTTCAACCTATAGTCTTAGTCATGGCTATGCATTATTACAGTGCAAGGATTCCAAATAAAATCAGCAAAGGGAAAAAGTACCTGGAATAAAAGCTGGAGGAACCAGACACAAACTACTGAGAATCTTTTCCTAATGGAGTCACACAGGACACACATGATTCTCTCAGCAAGAAGATGTGACAACATATGTAAAATGATATCTACTAGCAAGCACATTAGAAATGCTATATGGGGAGTTGGTCATGAACTCACCCTTTTCCTGGAAGTTATAAAAATTAGAGATTCCCAGAAGGAATGCAAGTATTCAGCATAAGCCACCTTGTTTGCACAAACAGTTGAGATAGTAATCCATTCTTCTTAGTCAGTGTAGTGGTAACTCTCCCAGAGTCCAGGTTCCAGACACAAGCCATGTGCTTAAATCTCAGGCTTGGCCTAAGTTTTCTGCACAGAGTGTACTCAAGCAGAAAAGTCCTGAGGACAGGCTTTCCCAATACCTTTTGGTTCTCAAGTGACAAGAATGTTGCCTTAAAAGACTATGAGGGCCAGCAGATGGCATAGTGGTATGCCACTGGACTCCCACATGGTCAACCGTAGTTTGAGTCCTGGACCCAGTGGCTTGAAACTCATGCTGGGCATGTGTGTGTGCTTGCCCAAGGTCCTGTGAGAAGAATGGAGGAAGAAGGGATTGCGGCGTGGCCATCCCCCCCAGAGAGTGATTTCTCACTTTCCCTTTCACTGTCTCTCTCTCTCTCTCTGGCAAGCACATGTAAGGCAAAAACCTCTACAAGAATAAAACAAAAAGACTATGGCCTGTCATGGGGTCTGCCTTGTAAGGGGGTGATCATGAGGAAAGGCATGTAGCTAGGGGAGTCAGCAAAGTCAGAGTCGGGAGCCTGAGGAGTAAGGGGAGGCCAAGATGTCTGGGCAGCACCATCCAGAACATTTTCTAAGGCAATAGGACCAACCATAAATTAATTAGCTGTAAATAGCATGAGGCCCATAGGAGGCGTGAGGGTTAGGAAGAGAAAGAATATCCCTCTAGCAGGTTAAGATCTGAGTACTAGCACAAGCTGGGAGGCCCCTCTGCCTCAATGTTAAAGAAACCATAAGGCACCCTTCTCTCTTCATGCATTCAGAGGCTATTTGGAAGGTAAGCATGGGGGTGAGGGGTGGGATAGGGACCGAGCATTGCCTAGTGCACCATTTTGGTTATGATTCATTGCTTTAAGCTACATTGCACATTCAACTCATATTTTTTTTCTTATTCATCAGTGAGTAGCATTTGAAGAGCAAATCCAGATTAGACAGTGAATAAACAAATTACATTTCCCCTCACATCTGCATTGTAGGATGACTTTAACTCTGTGTTCTTCCCATGTTAGTAATTTTTATTTAATTTGTGAGGAGGGGTATTATCTTAGAGCCTAAAGACATTTGCCTTTCATTTGCAGAAGCCATTCTTCCCTCTTGGTGACTTCCTAAAAATGAGAATTATGTTGCTACTAAGTGGTAATACTTTCCAAGGTGCTAAAGAGTCAAAATTCAAGATAAATCTCAAATATAAAGCTCTTATAATGCCAAGTGGAATGATAAGTTCAGTTTAACTGCATTGCTTTCACACAGTTGAGTGATCATCCAATATGTGATAGGAAGTTTCCAAAGATGTCCACCAATGACCCCTTACCTCCCTATGTGGGCATTCTGATTCATCCATAAAAAGGAGATGTGCAGAGACCAGCAGATGGCATAACGGTTATGTCACTGGACTCCTGCATAGCTGACTGCGGTTCAAGTCCCAGATCTGGTGGCTTGAAAATTATGCTTGGCACGTGTATGTGTGTGTGCCCAAGATCACAGGAGGAGAATGGAGGAAAAGGGGTTGTGGAATGGTCATCCCCCCTGAGGCGTGGGGGTGGGGGGGCAGAATTTCTCACTTTCCTTCTCATTGTCTCTGTCTCTTTCTCTCTGGCAAGCGCACATACCCTATTTAAGAAAAATGAGATGTGCATTTTTCCTCTTTAAATCTGGGCTGGTCCCTGGGATTTGCTGTGATTACGAGCATGCAGTAGACATCACGCTGTACCAGTTCTGGGCTTAGTCTTTATGAAACTAGCCTTTATGCTAGTTTTATCCTCTTTTTCTTGAGAAATCTGTTAGCATGTAATAATTCCTCTCTGCTCTGAACATGTCCAGTTAGAGGTATGTAGATGCCATGGGGAGGAGCACTGAGAAGCCTTTCCAAGAGCAAAAAGTAGGCTGTCGACCTATGGCCCAACTGAGCTGCCAGCCAGTTCCCAGCCACTTATGTCATCCCATCTAAGACCCCATATGTCATGAACAGAGACACTCTCACTGTCCAAATTCCTGATCTACTGATTCGTATGCAAAGAAAATGGTTGTTACTTTAAATCTCTAAATTCAGGGATAGTTTGTGGTGAGCAATAGATACCTAAACACAGAAATTAGCATTTTATTTGCTGACAAAACTAAAAAGATATTCTTCTAAAACTATAGATTATTTATTTGCCAGAGGGTATGTGCTCTTGCTGGAGAGGGACAGACAAAGAGAGAGGGAAAATGAGAAGCAACCCCCAAACCATCCCCCCTGCCCTAGCAATGAGGAATAGTCAGACTGCTATCTCTTCTCCTCCTTCTGGCCCTCCTTTTGGGATTTTGGGCATGCACGCACATGCACCTGGTGTGTTATTCAAATTGCAGGGCTGGGACTCGAACTGCGCAATCTCTGTGATCACCTGTCTTAACCCCATACCGTGGAGTGGCTCCAAATGTTCTTTATTACTTATAAAAAATAGTTTTCACTCAGATTTTTGGAGCCAAATTATCTTTTGAATAGCCTATGATTACCAAGTCTTCTAGTCATTTCAATACTAAAATGTCTTAGGGCTTTGACATTACAGATTAAGGAACATTCACATTTACTGTCTATTATTTCAAATAGCAAGGAGAAAACTTAGCAGTAATTATGTTACTCAGATATCATAACTTGTATGAACTGCTTGCTTAATTGGTTACTGCTTTTTGCCTAAGGATATATATGTGTGTGTGTGTGTGTGTGTGTGTATACATATATATTTACTTTTTATTGCATAATTATATATATATTTACTTTTTATAGCATAATTCCTCAAAAATATACAAAAGTAGGAAATCAGCATAATGCACCCCTACGTACACTTCAGTCAGCTTCAATAATTATCAACGCTCTGCCGTTTTCTTCTGAAGAATCAATCTCATGATTACCCTTTCTCAAGGGTAAACTTATTTCTAGGCTGTTTTATCTGAACCACATAGCACAAACTGAAAGAGAAGAGGAAGAGGAAAAGGAGTAGAAGAAAAAGAGACAAGTGTCATCCAATGGAAATGGAAAACCTGAGAATCCCTCATGTTCACATCCTATTTCCATTCTCTTTAATCAGAGACTTATTTTCCACTTAGCACTCTAGTTAGTGCATAGAGAAATATTGACGCCAAAACTGAAATAAAGTGATTAGCCTTACTAAATCCCCAGCTATGGCTGCAGTTCAGGCTTTAATAAGTGCCTCGCATACAGACACTTCCAGAAACCATTTTCTGAAAGGGCGACTTCTTACAGAAAGGTTTAAACAAAATTTAAACAAGATTTTAAACATAGATTTATAATAGCTTCATAACAAAAGCTATGGCTTAGACTGTTTTAGGAGTTGCTGTGGGTTTTTGACTGGGACACAGTGTGTGTTATACATTAGCAATTTAATTTGTTCAGTTGTTGAATCCAAAATTGTTTGGAAGGCTTAAATGTTGGCAACCATGAAAACAAACACTAGCCCACGTTCCCAAGTCCTAAAAGAAATCAAAGCAAACCTAATAGAAGGCAGGCATAATCATTTCTCTCATATAGCTAATAAAGATGTAAAAAAACCCAAGCTTCAGTTTTACATTTAAGCAGTAATTTTTATAATTACATCTGCGTTACAGAATATAATGCTCTCCATAGTTATAAAACAAAAACAGAACTTTTATGAATTCCTTGGTCTCGATCATGTGATCATAGTGAATCTAATGAGAAGCAGGCAGTGAGCCAAAAGGAAATTTAATAGAGACCCTCTTTCTTTTTCTTTTTCTTTTTGGGAATCTATGTCAGAGTTGTTATTTGTGTTAAGGTCACGGTGCTCTCTCTCGGTGTGTGGATATGTATTGGGACAGAATGAAAGAGCAAAAGATTGGATTAGTGTAGGTAAGTAAAGTAAGAATTTGCTGAGAGAAGGTTTGTCATGTCTTGGCAGGCCTAATGGTTTTGCAAAGCTTTCTGTGAGGCTGAACTGCATTGTTTGCTACTAAAGCAATTTTAGACCCTAACTGTTGAGGTGTACATAACTGATTTATAGGTATTTCATTGAAGTAAAGGGTTTTGTATATATATATATATATAATTTTTTAGTTTATTCACTTATTTCTTCCATGGGGAGGGGGCAAGCAACTTGAAAGGGTCCTCACACTGTGATCCACTTCAAGCCTCAGCAAACCTGGATCACAGGAACATGCACACACATCTAGTGTGTACAGGGAGGCTCTGGGATACGAACCCAGGACCTTCCCAAGTGGCTCTAACACAGCAGAACATTGTGCTACTGCTGCACCACAGACTTCCCCCTGCCTTTTATTTATTTCTTCTTTTCATGAGAGAGTGACAAAGAGAGACAGAGATCATATACTACTTATCAAAGGCTGTTCTTAAATTTCTTTCTTTTTTTTTTTTTTTTGAGAGAGATTTTTGTTATAGAGCATGTACATTTTCTGGAGAGACAGAGAGACAGAAAGTGAGAAATCACCTCCACACACAATCCCTTCTCCTCCATTCTCCTCTCAGGATTTGGCGAACACACATACGCACACCTAGTGTGAATTTTAAGCTGTCAGGTCTGGTACTTGAACTCCGGTTGACTATGTGGGAGTTTAGCAACCATTATGCCATCTGTTGGATTGCAAAAGCTCCTTAAATGATTTGAAAACACAAATAGCCATAAAATATCAGTACACTTAGATTCTCTAAGTTGCTCAATGATAGTATGAAAAGGACACTCAACCAGAAGAGAGAGATCTGGATTAAGGTTTGGACTAAGCATGCTCTAAAATGGTTGTATAAAGTTCAATATCTTAATTGTTTTATATGTGAAACAGGGCTAATAGAACCTGTCCTGTCTGCCTGATATGGCTAAAAAAATTAAATGACATTAGCTAGTGACTTGAAAACACATTGAAAAAGTTCAAGTGGAGTATGAAAGGCTGATTGTCAACATGAGTGTTATTTATAGAGTGCCTACCTCATGCAGAGCAGAGCTTTAGGAGTAGAAGTTTCCAAGAAACATACCCAATATTACTACTAAAATCAACAAGATTGTAATCTGTAAGTAAATAATTTGTTTCCAAGACTAGGAAGTTAGACCAAAGTGAAGTAAATATAGGAATTTTATTATTCTTTCTTTGCCGTTGCCATTCCCTGGGAGATCAATAGGTACGTAGTATTTAATGAAGAACATACATATGCCTCAAACACACATACCACACACACACACACACACACACACACACACACACTAAAATTCTGGCAACCGGTAGAGTCTGATAAATACTAAATATACAATCCAAATGGGCATCTTTGATTTAAAGGATAAGAAACAGAGTTCTATAAAAGACTGAACTCACCTACCCCGATATTTAATTGCCTAAAACAATAACAATTTTATGGCTGCGATTTCATGAGTGAAGAGCTATGACAGATTTCAGTGGGGTATGGCTCATTTCTGCTTCACAAAGCACTGACTAAGGCAGTTTAACTGGGTTTGAGAATCCAAGACAACTTCACTTCCATGTCTGGGATTGGACGATGACTGTCAGCTGTAGCTCTTAAGCCTTGTCCACATGGCTTCTCTCTCCACATGGTTTCTCATCCCTCAGGGATTCTCTCCATGTGGCCTCTTCTCCAGCTGGGTAACAGGACTTTCTGCATAATGGGTAGGATCCAGGAGGACCAAATGGAAGTTGCAAAATCTCTTAAGGCCTAGATCCAGAACCAACAATAGCATTTACATACCTCCTGAAGTCTTGTTAGCTAAGTAACACAAATTCTTCAGTGTTGAAACTCTTCTGGTAAGTATTCTGTCATGTGACCCAAGCATTCTTCTGCTATAACACTATGCCTTCTTTATCTGGGGACTGAGTGTTCTCTCCTTGCCATCTTTGCCAGTTAGCACCAAATGAGGCTTTCCTTAAGCAATCAGGAATATCTCTGTCTGGATGATTGTTTCGAACAAGAACAGTTGGTATTTTGCCATCTGTCTGCATTGTTGGGGGTTAACCCCTCCTCAAGAATGCAATTCAGTTAAACAGAACATCTCTGTTTCCCTAAGAATAACAATTTTTTCTAGGTGAGTTTGGTGAGAAGGGACTGCCCTGTGAATTTCAAAAAGGATGCCGCAGAAAAAGAAATGGTACAGGATATAAAATTAAGTGGTAACAACAAGCATTAATATTCATGGGAGCTCTCCAAAGAACCTTAAAGAAAACGAAGGCAGCCAGAGCTAATGGATTATTTTCATAAACCCTTACCTCAATAAATAGTTGTAGAGAATTAATCTGGCATCAGTATGATCGTAAGATTCTAATTATACACTCTTCCTCATATGTCATAGATGAGCACAGGAATAAGATACCTTCTTGTTTGAATACTTATTAGTTATATCACAGCATAGTCGGACTGCATGAAATCCGAAAGATCGAAAAGTAGCAGATGTGAGCATCAAAAATCAAGAGACAGAAATGAACTTCTTCACTGTAGCCTGCCAACACTAACCCTCCTCCCGAGGCTTCTGAACTCGAAAAGATATGCTAATTAGTTATTAGAAAATTGATTTAAGAACACAAGAACTTGAAAAATAACACAACAAAGTTCACATGATAATGGCTATTATCTTTGCCTTTATGACAAAATAGGTCCAGCCTATAGCCTATTGTGCCTGGAGGTAACCTGCTTAAGAGATGGGACCAGCAGTCTGCGTAATGGTTATGTCGCTGGGCTCCCACGTAGTTGACCGCAGTTCGCGTCCTGGACCCGGTGGCTTAAACTCACGCCGGGCGTGTGTACGTGCACGCCCAAGATCCCGAGAGGAGAATGGAGGAGAATGGATTGTGGCGTGGCCATCCCCCCTGGGGCGTGATTTCTCTTTTTCTGTCTCTCTGTCTCTCTCTGTCTGGAGAGAGCAAAAACTGCTCAAAAAAAAAAATAAATAAAGAGAAAGCAGAGTCAGTCAAGCAGAGCAGAAGCCTGATGCCACTGACAGGTCAGTCAGGTGAGGTCCTCTAATCCTGAGCTTTGTCTTTTCCCCTTTCTCTCCTTCCCTTCCCTTTTCTTCTTCCTTGCAGGGATCAGTCACTTTTGGCATTTTCCCCCAAGTGGACATGAGGAGGAATCCAAGTTGTGTAGTGCAGTGTAGATGAGTGCATGGATTTCCATCCATGAGATCCTTATTCCAGGGCTATGCCAGAATCATCTTCTCCAGAGAGGACCTAGAGGGCTACCTTAAAAAAGACAAAAACTAATCCTGTAAATGTTGCTGAAGGAAAGCACACTTTCTGTTGACCAGTCACACCTTCCATCCAGGATCCCACCTGAGAGCACAACACTTTTTTCTTAAGCCTTCCTTCCAAATTTCCCTTTGGTGCCATAGGGCTTCATACTGAGCCCTCTTGCCTTCACCATTTCCTTGGGTGAATGGTTTTAGGTCCATGACTTTAAATACCTATCTATATGCTAATAACTTCCAAATTCTTATCTCCAAACCAGATTTTGCTTATGAATTCCAGCCTCGCAGATCTAAATGCCAGTTGACATCTTTTAAATGTTGATAGGCATCTTCAACTTAACATATTAAAAAAAAGTTCAGAAACAACTCCTTCCAACACACACACACACACACTCACATCCTTTCCTCTTTCAAGCCATTCGGTATCAGAAAGGGTTCTACCAATTGTTTAAGCCAAACATTTAGGAGATATTTCATATTTTTCTCTTCTACTCTCTCAAATTGACTCTATCTGCCTGTCAGGCAATTCAGTCTCTAAAATATAACTACAATCTATCTACTTTTTGCTATTTTTACTATTAGCACGTTAGTCTAGCAAGCTACTATTTCAAAGGATTATGCTACTAGCTTTCTGGCTGTTTGTCTAACCTTTGCTGTCTATAATCAAGTCCCATTCGGGAGCCAAAGCAGTCTCTTTAAGAAGGCAAATCTGGTCATGTTAGTCTTTTGCATAAAATAACCCGATGTCTTTTCATCACACACAGAATGAAATCAGATTGCTTAAGGCCCTGCATTATCTAGCCCCACCTACCTTGCCACCCTATTCTGCATCTCCCTCTGCCTGCGTGGCATGCCTCTACCCTGCACCTTGGTCCTGTTCCTTAAACACATCTAGTTCGTTCTTCTATTAGATCCCTGTGTCACCCTCCCCTTCACCTGAAATAGTTTTCCTTCAGCTGCTTTTATAAATGGTCTCGTGAGGACCAGCTGATGGTGTAGCAGTTATGTCACTGGACTCCCACATGGCTGACCCTGATTCAAGTCCCGGACCTGGTGGCTTCAAAGTAACGCTGAGCACATGTGTGTGTATGCCCAAGATCCTGGGAGGAGAATGGAAAAGGGATTGTGGTGTGGCCATTCCCCTCCCCGGGGGATGATTTCTCACATTCTATCTCTCTATCTCTCTGGTTAGTGTACGTTATGTACCTTATAGCAAAACATCTCTCTCTAAAGTAAGTAAGTAAATAAATAAATTCTACTTACTTAATTGTCATTTTGGACACCGTCACCTCAGATAGTCCTTTTCCAACCACCTATTGCTTCACTCTTATTTTCTTCATAGCACTTCTTCCACCTGAGATCAGGTGCAGACTCTCTTGGTAGACTATAAGCTCTTTTAGAACAGGAATCTGGTCTGTTTACTTCTCGGCTGAGTCTCCACCACCTAGAATAATGCCTGGCACATATTAATTCCTCAGTAAATATTTGTTTAATAACAGCTTTCAAACTGTCCACCCAGAAGATATTCAATGTGTATTTCTTAGATGAATTAGTATGAGTGACGGATGATATTTATTTGCAGAGCATATTATCCTTAGAGCTCTTCTCTTCCATACCTATGTTCAATCCCAACCCCACTCTATTTGGCTGAATCTGTCTGACTTCGCATTTTAGCCAGTAAATACATTCTGATTTTGACAGATTCCAGAGCAAGAAATTTTCTTTGAATTAAATATTTGCCTGAACTTACTTTACTATGTCCAGATACTTTTAACCCTGCTGGAGAGTATTACTATCAAGATGTTAAATGCTCTTTCTACATTTTCTTCCTGGCCTATGGTTCTATATGTCTCTCTACATTTTGTTTTCTTTACTTAAATGTAGATTTACCAGGAGTACATGAAATCAAGGGCTAAGGCACTATGTGACTTGACTTGTCTACCTGATTTCTGCTGCTGCAAAGAAGAAAAACTAATTTTTCTGTTTATATTCTTTCATTTTTTTTTTATCTGTGCAGTTTTATTCTAATTGTTAATGGGGTTCTTTATGTGTTTTGCCATTGCAAGAATAAAGTGCCATTTTAAGTATTTATTTTTTAATTCCTGGCAATAAGTCACCATGATTCCATTTGATAAATATTCACATTTGTAACATTTGACACAAATTCAAGTTTAGAGTACTAAAATGCCTCAAACCATTTGCCATTGTGAAACTAAACATTTGACTAGCCTGGTATTTTGTTGTCTGCAAAGAATATTTTTTAAAATCATAAATTAATTGATTTATCCTGTGTGACAAAATGAAAACATATAAACAAATATTTGTGAATAAGAACATATTGCTGATTCTGATTTGCTTTCATAATTTAAGCAGCTTTAACTGACATATTTTATCTATTTAAAAATCAAGAATATGAGGCCAGCAGATGGTGTGGTGGTTAAGGGCTGTGGACTCCCACATGGCCGACTGCGGTTCAAGTCCCAGACCTGGCGGCTTGCTTTCTCACGTTCTCTCTCTCTCTCTCACTCTGGTCAACTTAAAATAAATAAATAAACAGTTAAATAAAATTTTAAAAATCAAGAATGTGTGTCTATTTTTAAAAATAGTGATAAAGTAGATACGTAAGCATATTTGTGTATTTAATATACATAACATTTATGTATTTTATACACATATGAGTATAAAATATTAAAGTTATTTTTTTCAATTATACATTATTTACTTAAAATCTTCAAGATTTTTAAATTGAGTGGCTCTTCTGACTTTTTTCAGGGAAAGGTACTGACACTAGAAAAGGTTCAAAATTTTCAAAATGCTACACAGAAATGATTATAGTTACAGAGTATCCTGAGTTCTTGGGTATTGCCCTCTTCTCTAAAGTAACATAAAGTATTAGAGAACAGTACAGATTGTTATTAAAATCCATGATTGCTTTGAGATTCCCCACTTAATTGGGGTTCCTACACGAGAGCAACTAGAAACTCTGTCCTAATGGGAAATGAAGGGAAGATGTGGCTGTTTACGTGTGCCTTCCATGGGATACTTCTTTTACCTGGTAGACGGCCTAATACCTCCTTGTGTGACTTGCAACCAGGGATCTCGCACTTGGCAAGCCCGTTTCTATTGGCAGACACGTTATTGCTTTTGTCTGATCGATGTTCAGTTTTCTGACCTTCGTTCTGGCCATAGGAGCTCGCTGTTATCTTCTTCTTGGTGTTCTGAGAAAAACTGAGCCCGAGCCATAGTTCTTCAGAGGGAAAACACAAATGCAGCACATCACACACGAGGAGGCAAGTTCAAAGATTGTTACTTGCAGATCCTAGGCAAGGAAGGGTTTGGTGAATTAGGATTATAGTCCTCCATTCTCAGCTCCCAAGAGGAAAAAATAAAAAGGCAGACAAAGAGGGAAAAAGTGCCATTTAGCAATATATATATAAGGGGACTTTAAAATGGTTCATGGAAAGCTAGAATTTAAATATGAGTTTGTTTTGCAAGCCCCCCCCCCAAAAAAAAAAAGAATTGAAATCTATGCATTGCTTTTTGATAATACACGTTTTTTCCATAAAGGAATGGTGTGTGGTCATTTTAAGATAGTGGGAAAATGCTTGAATGGTCTGTTTAGGATGTGAGTCTGCTAGGTAGGAGAAATGCCGCAAAGTTCTCCTCTTTGACCACAGGCTTGAGCCATTCGGGTGGGCGAAGGACTAGAAACTGTGTCAAAGGTGACTGGGCCCTGCTTCTGGTATGATAAGGTGAGGTCAGTATTTAAAATGGATGCCAAGACAACATTACATTTTAAGAATTCATTACAATGATATTATGGGAAGAAAACAGAATCAAATAGGGGATTTAATTGTTCTGAATCCCAATACTACCCCTACCGTGATCTAGTTATCTCTGTCTATTATCTCTGCTTATGAACAAGCTACAATCTTTTGGGTCTCAGAATTTCCCAACTTGTTCTTCCGAAAACTCTTTAGAATGATATTAACATGCATTCTAATAAGAAACATTTTTGTAACCAAAAAGTAAGGGCAATGCTAGGTAAGGGAAATGTTATACATTCTTGGAAACACTTTCTAGTCCTTGGATAGCTTTGTAAATTCATTAGAAATATTATCATATTAAAATTCTGAGAAAAACTGTAAGAAGAACAAAACTGATTAAATAAGAAAAGGCTAGCATTTCACAATAATTATTTGTTTATTTATTTATTTATTTTTTACATGAGTTTTGCCAGAGAAGGCAGAGAGAGAGGGAGAATGAGAAAGCAAGACTCCAGGTCCAGGACTTGAACCACGGTTGGCCATCAGGAAAATTCAGGGCCTTACCCACCATGCCACTTGCTGGCCCCTCTCTTTTTTTTAAAAAAAAAAAAATATATTTATTTATTTATTATTGATTTCAGAAATATTTTTGTAAAATATTTGTAAATTCTTTTTCTTTTTGTCTCAAATCTTTCTTTTTAAGAATTTTAAAATTTTTATTTACTCATTCATTTGTTTTAATTTGACCAGAGAGAGATACACACATATAGGGGCAGAGGGGGGAGTGGTAAAGCAAGCCACTAGATCTGGGACTGAACTATGATGAGCCATGTGGAAGTGTCCAACGCCTTAACTGCCACGCTACCTGCTGGTCCCTTATCTCAAATCTTTTAAAAATTTTCTTAGAACACTTTTCATATTTTATTAATCAAATTTTCTGCAGTAGCTTAGCCTAAGTAACATCATACTGTCACCTACCATATCTTCTGTGCTCACATCATACCCTGGTCCCTCCCTAACTGTGTTTTTTTTAAGTAACAAGGTGTATGCCTTTGGCTAAGATAACGTCACCTCAGCTCTAAGAACCAGCCTAAACTGCTGGAATTCAAGATGTCCTCCATAATGACTTCTAGAAGACCCCAAACTTCATCATAATATTATTAACAGTAAATGGCATAGACCCCAAACTTCATCATAATATTATTAGCATAGTAAATGGCATACCTATCAGGGCCATGACAGTTTATAATGTCCTCAGAAAGCACTGGAAAAATCCTTAAAAGGAAAAAAAAAAAAAATAGAAGACATATCTTGGAATTCCAAGAAGTCCTCATCTTTTTCCAGAAAAACCGATGATTCTTTCCCTCTATTACCCTGTCCTTTCTGA
Organism: Tupaia belangeri chinensis; assembly: GCF_000334495.1. Lineage (NCBI taxonomy): Eukaryota > Metazoa > Chordata > Mammalia > Scandentia > Tupaiidae > Tupaia > Tupaia belangeri. The sequence continues at coordinate 4,707,730 of NW_006159617.1, read as the reverse complement.
TCACTACCTTGTTTACTCTATCTGAAAGTCTTCAGCTCCGGAAGAACAAGAATTTGTCAGTTCATCTCCTGCTTCTTCATTCCTTGGCCATTAAATGAAGTTTGTATTGTTGACATTCAGTTTTGCTTTAGTTAGGTTAACTCCAAGGCACTGAAGAGCAAAAGATCCCATCTTCAGGAGTAAATTAAATATTGGTAATGATACCATAAAATTCTAAGGTTTTTTCAATTTCTAACAATCTGTGATTCATTATATCAAAATTCTAAAGACAATAGCCCAAAAGAAGAGATTGAACTTTCAGAATTACCCTAAATTTATTCTCATATTGTAATACAGTCAGTCAATAAAATGAAGAACTTTCTCTTATCACATACCTCAACCAAAAATCTAATGACTGAGAATTCACACCTACTTAAGGTTTACTTTTATTTCAAATTTGCTAGAGGACTAGAATCTAGGACTTACTATTTTTCACTGTGAAATTATTTGGAGATACTATAATTTCTTTATCTTTTTCTTTTCTTTCTTTTTCTTTTAATCATTATATATGGTTTATGTAAGTAGACCATTGCTTATGGCTGTAAGAAAAGTTTCAGTGATATTTATTTTAATGAGATTTGAGCTATTACACATTAAACAGCAATTCTAAGAATGTCCATATTAGAGGAACACTTCAACTTTTATGCAGAGAAAATGGCAAGGAATAGCAGATTTAAGGCATATGAGGAAGGAAGAATTTACCTATTCTTTGATGATATATGGAGGTGCTGAGTAGAAAGGAAGGAACATATCAAACTAATTCAGTATTTCATTTTCAAGTGACTGGAAGAATGTTGATACCATTGCCAGCTGCAGGTGGGCTGTGGGTAGGAGAGCAATGTTGATGTCTGGGAAGGGAGAATGGGGAGTCCTGGACTAGAATGCGTCTGTGAAGTAGAGAGGGAGGACTGGATGAGGGAAATTCTCTGAAGGGAGAATCAATGGCATCTGAGTATAGAATGTGTATGATGAATGAGACAGAAGGAATTTAAAAACTACGGTCCTGAGAGAAGGCCTGTGACCCATTCTAGGGGCGGGGGTCAAGGAAGACCTCTGGAACAAACATTAACATTTGTTGTACATAACAAAACTGCTATAAATAATCATAAAAGTTTAAGAAAAACAATATGGGGGGAAATGGTTTTTTTTTTTTTTTTTTTTTTTTCCCTTCCTGCCTCTCTAAAAACACCCTGTAGGCTTCAACAATGGCTAATGTAGAGTTTATGGTTTGTCCTAGTTTTAGTAACTTCCCTTGATAAAATGTTTGAATACTTAATGATTACTTTGTGGGTAAATCATTCCATATGAATAACTTTGGGCTCTCATTTTTATTTGATCCATTTCCTTGAATATAAATGGAGAATAATCACTAAGCATTATCTCCATTCCTCTCCCTACAGGCGCTGGAGAGAGAACCTTTTATTCTCAGAACAAAATTTTCCAGTTCCATGAAGCTTCCTTCATAGAGGTCATATGATTTTCCTGGTCCAGCTTTAATTTGTCTAAATACTATTTTATTATAACTGAAGAGACAGAAATCAAAAATAGCTCTCTTATAAACAAACAAGCAGTCTTCAGATAATGAATAAGCAAACTGTATTTCCTACAAGTTCAGACCTCATCAATGCAACCAGAAGGAAGTCCTTTGAACTTTTTAAAATAGAGCTACTTTTTCTTTCTTTCTTTCTTCCTTTCTTTTTTTAAAAGTTTTTTTGCCATAGGCTACGTACATTCACCGAGAGAGATAGTGAGAGGGAAAGTGAGAAATCAATCCCCCAGAGGGGATGGCTACACCACAGTTCCTTCTCTTCCATTCTTCTCCTGGAATTTTGGGCACACACACATACATTCCTGGCATGATTTTCAAGCCACTGGATCTGGAATTTGAACCGCAGTCAGTCACGTGGGAGTCCAGTGCTATAACCACCATGCCACCTGCTGGTCCAGTGCTGCATATTTTATGTAATGTCAGTTTGATATGCAACATATAAAGTCTCCTATTAATCCTCCCAGAATAAAGATAAATATTGTTTCTCTCTTTTGCCAGACACTGGCAATTGCTTTAGCAATATGTAAATACTTTCTTGAAATACACTTTCAAACTCCTTCTCAGCACTGTTGTTTCCTTTTCAATATAATATTAACTCTAGTACCACCATTTCATGGGACAAAGGAACACATTTTTCCCAGGTAGTGCAGAAATGACAAATGGAGAAGATTCCCACAGCTTACAAAGCCTGCTACTTAACATTACTTTTTCTGAATCTACAGTAAAGAAATTGATCCATTGATAATTTTAATAGGTGTCTGAGAAAATAAAAACAGTGTTTCACATTCTTGTCACTTGCAATATTTATCTCTTTTCTTCTCTATAGTAGCGACTCTTTGGGATCTCTCATCACGAAGACATCACAGATATTTGCAGAGGGAAATAAGAAGACGTAAGTTATTTTATTTATAGGCAATTCGGATTCTTCCTGCATAGAATTTATAGCATCACACAAGAAAGCTAAAATACTGACATTCTCACTTCCATTCATGCACCATTTTTTGTTCATTGTCCTTAAAAATCCCTATTTCCTCCCCCAAATTTCTCCAAAATGCTTCCTTCATTCTTTCTAATATATTCTTGTAAGTGCAGCTTTTTCCTATCTTCATAAAGGTAAGGTAAGAGTACTGGTTTCCTGAACTCTCAATGACTTGCACTTTGACCTTATTTAAAGTCTACAATGATTTCATTTACAAATAATATTAATATAAATATGCATTCACTGATTCTGTTCTGTTGAAAGGTCCTAAGTGATATGTTTGTTTACTGTTGCTTGTTTCTAATACAGTAGCAAAATGCTGCAAATACAGATGTAAAAATGGGATGGGGACAGTCAATAAACTGGTGAAGACTTGAGGGAGCCAGATTATTCTGATAATTATTCACAGAGCTGACAAACTTTATTGCATTGCTGGTGTCATATAGAGAGGGTCCTTTTAGTTGAGGCTATTTATTTGATGTGTGTATGGCAGAATTTTCCAAAATGTGTTGAGAGGATCACCTTTAGCTGCATTACCTACCCTTCTAAATGCAAGTTTCCAATTTTCCTCCTGAGTCTGAATACATTTCTGAATGGAAGGGCCTTCGAGTCGACATTTTAAATAAGCAGTTTAGGTTATTATTCTCACATTAAAATGCTTGAGATTCACTAGGCTATAACGTGCTAATAAAACAAAATTTATATTCTGACCTAGATCTGAAACTCAGGATCTGTTTGTACAAGGAGCTATTAGTTCATTCCCTTAAACGTTCTGCAGGCATCTTCAATTCACTGCATGCCTCACTTCACTAAACCTGCATTTCCTCTTTTCCTTGTCTGGAGGATCAAAAGCCTAGGAGTCACCCTGGACTCCATCTGCTCCCTCATTCTTAATATGCAAGTCATTATTAAAGGCTCTCGTGCCTCGCTTCCTACGAATCTTGGGTCTTATTGCCCCCTCTTCATCTCTGCCTTTCTAACATGTCAAGTTGTAGCGACTTTTCATCTACAAAATGACGAGAATCAGGAGAGATTACCGCCTCTGCTTTCGAGGCCCACAGGTGTACAACAAGGGGGACAATGGGAGGGCTCTGCCGCATGCAAAGGCGAGAAGTCTTGTCCTCATGATTGTCGGCAGAGAAATGTAAAACAGGAATAAAGCTGTTTACTGTAACATAACCATTAAACAATGCTAGTAATAAAATACTCCTTGCCATTAAGCTGTTTCCATCATTTCTCTTGGTGTACTCTTGGTCCACGCTGTAACTTGGATATACGTCTGTTCTCGTCATACATGTTACTACATATTACAGTAGTTTGTTTACACATGTGTTCATATCCCTAAACTGAGCATTTTTATATATTTTATATTTTCCTGCAACCAGAAAAAAGCTTCCACAATTCTTACATATTAAAATACATTTTGGGAACCAGCAGTTGGCATAATGGCTATGTCTCTGGACTTCCATGTAGTCGATCGCGGTTCAAGTCCCAGACCCAGTGGCTTAAACTCACGCTGGGCATGTGAGTTTAAGATCCCGAGAGGAGACTGGAGTAGAAGGGATTGAGGCGTGGCCATCCCCCCTAGGGGGTGATTTCTCACTTTCTGTCTGTCTTTCTGGTGAGATCACGCACCCTAAAGCAAAAACCCTCCAAAGAATATATTTTTATTATAGCATTATATACAAGAAATGGATTAAACTGCCAAGAGTAGGTATGCATATCTGCATACTCATTCCCTAGAAACTGCAAGAGTTTTTTTTTATTTTATTTTTTTTATTATTATTTTTGCCATGGGACTTGTGTCCTTGCCAGAGAAAGACAGTGAAAGGGAAAGTGAGAAATCACCCCCCCAGGGAAGATGGCCACACCACACTCACTTCTCCTCTATTCTCCTCTTGGGATTTTGGGCATGCACGCACATGTGTCTGGCACAAATTTCAGGTTGCTGGGTCCAGGACTCGAATCCTGCTCAGCCAGGTGTGACTCAAGTACCTTCACCACTACACCATCTACTGGCTCCAGTGCAAGAGATATTTTATAAATACAATAATATGTAGCTATGGAAAACATGGAAGTGTCACCATTATCAGTATATTATGTAATTTATGAGAATCATTAAATGATGAATTTAGACAAATATGAGTATTTGAATAAGCCATTTCTTTAACTCTGGTTGTAGAATACACTAAAATAAACAGACACACATATGTGGACACACATGCCCATCAACAGGTGAACAAAGAATATGAGGTTCAAAATGAACAAAGACATGTGCCTCTCCCCCCAGTGATATTTAAGAAAAAATGAATACTATAAAATAGAAGGACTGAGCTCAGTAGAAGAAAGGTTGTGGCCAATAGAATCAGGTAGTTTAGGAAACACAAATGAGATGAATCTAGGATGCTCAGATGGGGAAAGAACATTACATTCTGTAAGAAAGAACAGCTGGGATGAAAAAAGAGTGCTTGGAACCTAAAAAGCATCATCACAAAACTTAAAAATCAATCGAAACTGTCGGCAGCAAAATGGAGACAGCAGAAGAGTGCTGAACAGAAATCCTGGACCATGGAATTATTCAGTATCTGTCACAAAATGTCCAAAAACCTAGAACTTTGAAAAAAAATAATTAAAAAGTGGAGAGTATAGACACAGAATTTACAAACGTTTTCGTAGGAATTATAAAAGGAGAACAGATTAACTAGAAGAATGGAAATAAAAATATAATATGAAAAAATTCTGAGTTGAAGTAAATTATGGAACCTCAGAATAAAAGGCTTCCCAAGTGCCTATCAAGATAAATAAAAACAAATTAAAAAAAAAACTATGTATATCATCTAAAAAAGTTTCAGACTTCCAAAGATAGAGTACATGCCAGTGGGCCAGCAGGTAGCATGGTGGTTAAGGTGCTGGACTCCCACATGGCAGACCATGATTTGAGTCCCTGACAATGAAGGCTAGAAACTCATCCCGGGTCCTCGTTTGTGTGTGCCCAATATTTCAGGAAGAGAATGGAGGAGAAGGGCTTGTGGTGTGGCCATGATTCTTAAGGAGTGATTTCTTGCCTTTTCTCTCTCTCTTTTTCTGTCTCTCCAGTGAGTACACTCACCCTCTAGCGAAAATCTCTCTATTAAAAGAAAAGCATATGCCAAAAGCTTCTGGAAACAAACCATAGCATAAACAATTCCCTATATAAAAAAGAGAGAGTCAGAGAATCAGATATACATTGTGCATATCAAGACAACTCTAGAGAAGAGTATTATAAAACTATGTTGTCCTATACAGTAGCCATTAAATTCTATTCTTCAGTTATGCTAGCCTTGTTTCAATTGTTTAATAGCAACACATAGGTATTAGCTACCACATTGGACTTTGCAAATACAGAAAATTTCAATTGTCATGTACTGGCTCCATAGTCTATGGTTAAGGAAGCTGGATCCCACATGACCAACCATAGTTCAAAGCCCAGTATGAGAGCTTGATAAATATGCTGAATGCATGTGTGTATGTGCCCACAATTCCATCAGGATGAAGAAATGGAGAAGGGATTGTGAAATGGCCATGCCCTATAGAGGGAAGCTTTCTTCCTTTCTCTCTCTCTTTATTTGGTGAATGTGTGTGACCTCTGGCCAACAACAACAAATAATAAAAGGGTTATTTTTAAAAATTAATTAATTAAAAAAGACAATTTTTATTATCACAAAAAGTTCTATAGGACAAGTTCTGCTATAGGACACTATGCTCAAAGTCCCAAGGGAGTGATTTTTAAATAGGACTTTTCACTGACAAAACTGTGACTCACTAGTGAGGGAAATGCATTTTCAGAATTGCTCACAATTCATAAATAAAATCTAAAATGCTCACTGGACAACATATGTAGGAGAAAAAACAAAATCCTAATTCTCTTGCAATTTGCAAGAGGAATATTTCTTTTTTATTTAATTTGTTTTTATACACTTAATCACTATATATCACTTAGCTTATAAGTTGAACTTTTTATACACTTAATCACTATTTATCACTTCGCTTATAAGTTGAAATTACCCAACATGAATACACTTCACATTAGTCCAGTTGAGGACACAAAACATGTTATCATCAACAGATAATAATCCATTTCTGCATCTCATAAATGACAAGAGAAATATTTCTAATAAAAGAAAATAAACTGAAAAAAAAAAGTTAAACTTAATCAGGCCCACATAATTATGCTAAATAATTATTTCACCATGAATGTTGACCATAGGTTAGATTACAAAGACAATCTTTTTTCATTTTAATTTTATTTATTATTATCATTTATTTGACCAGAGAGAGAGGGAAAGTGAGAAAGCAAGCTGCTAGATCCAGGACTTGAATCATGGTCAGCCATGTGGGAGTCCAGTGCTTTAACCACCATGCCACCCACCAGCCCCACAAAGATCATCTTAATTAATTTCAAGAAAATGAAAATTAAAAATTAATTCTGGGTCCAGGTGGCATGGTGGATAAGGCACTGGATCCCACATGGCTGGCAGTACAGTTTGAGTCCCAGATCCAGCAGCTTGAAAAGTATGCCGAGTGCAATTTGTGTGCACGCCTGAGGTCCCCAGAGAGGTGAGAGGTACTGCAGCATGGTCACCCCCTCTGGGGGAGGCTCACATAGGGCACATGTGCCCTAGAGCAAATTTTAAAAAAAAGTTAATTCTATTAATACAATATAATAAATTAGATAGCAAGATAAAATTTATCCACATTAAAATTAAAATTGAGTCTTTCAGATAACTACTGGATTACAAAGGGAGCTACATAACAAAAGCAATGGATTGCAACCAAAATATTATTCAACTAATTTTTTTAATAATAAAGCATATTATTGTACTAGAAAATAAGAAATCTTGAAAAAATGTTTTAATTATTTAACTCAAGAAATTAAGGAAGGATAAATCTAAATCATGAAGAAACAATAACTAAATGAAAATTAAACATTGGTGAAATATAATGTATAATAAAGATATGATCAATAAAATTAAAATTGATTTTCAAAGAATTTACAAATGAATAAAATGTAGAAAGCACTGATGGACAACACTGATCTTGGATACCGAGGTTCAAAATTTTGACCAATGCATGGTGGTTATTGATAAGAAAGAGTAGCAAAAAAGTAATAAGCTGTGATCTTTCTGTTTATGCATTAAGGCCAAGTAGCCCAAGATACCCTGTGTAAGATAATAAGATAACAGGATTTTATACATACACAAACATTTCTCTCAATATTTGAATGAATTTATGTATTTATATATGGCTTTAATATTTAAATGACTACTTTTGTAAAGTAGTTTTACAATCACAGAAAATTGAATAGAAAGTACAAAAAATTCCTTTATCTCTTGAGTTTCTGCCTCTTCCCCAGCCTTCCCTGTCATTAACATCTAGAACCAGACTTTTAATCCCTGATTGCAATCAATAAACCTACATCGACACTTCATTGTTATCCAGAGTCCATAGTTTACACTAGGTTTTACTCTTGGTGCTTTATGTTCTATGTGTTTGGACGAACATATAGTACCCTCTTTCCACTAGTACAGTATTATAAATAAGAATTTCATTGCCCTGAGAA
>NW_006159617.1:4698941-4699551 GCF_000334495.1 Tupaia belangeri chinensis | reverse complement strand
TTCCTGCTTCTCCTCTAATCCCTGGCAATCACTGGTCCTATAGTTTTGCTTTGTATTTATTTATTTATTTAGTTATTTATTTTTGAGAGGTTTTTGCTATAGGGCACGTGTGCTCACCAGAAAGAGAGAGGCAGAGAGACAGAAAGAGAGAAATCACCCCCCAGGGGGGATGGCCATGCCGCAATCCCTTCTCCTCCATTCTCCTCTCAGGATCTTGGGCACGCAAGCACACACACCTGGCATGAGTTTAAGCCACTGGGTCTGGGACTTGAACCGCTGTTGGCTACATGGGAGTCCAGCAACATAGCCATTACACTAACTGCTGGTCCCTCTATAGTTTTGCTTTTTGTATAAATGTCATTTATCAGGTCATCAGGAAAGTTGTGACATACTACTCTATGTTTTTCTACGCGAAAATGTGTCATGACTTTCCCCACAACCCAATAGTTGGAACCATGCAGTATATAGTCTTTTTAGATTGACTTCTTCCACTTAGTAATAGGCATTTGTTTCCTCCATATCTTTTCATGGTCGATACTTCTTATTTATTTATTTTTTTGCATTGAATAACATTCCATTCTCTGGAGGTACTATGGTTTACCCATTCACG
>NW_006159617.1:4573696-4698923 GCF_000334495.1 Tupaia belangeri chinensis | reverse complement strand
CTGAACCGCATCTTGGTTGCTCAGAGGTTTTGACAATTGTGAAAAAAGCTGCTGTAAATATTCATGTTTATCTGTTAATAGTTTTGACAATTATGAATAAATTATTATGAACATTCGTATTGCCTTTTTTTTTTCAGTAAGTTGTTCAGGTCTTTGGCCCATTTTTTAATTGGGTAGTTTTTCTTATTGTTGAGTTTTATGTATATTTTGGGTAATAGACTCCATTAGATATATCTTTTGCCGAAATATTTTCCCAGTTTTGGCTTTTCTTCTCATTCTCTTCAGATTACTTTCTACTGTATCATTTTAAAGATGTTGTTTCACTGTATCCTGGCTTCGATTAATTTTTTATGAGGAATTAACTGTCCTTCATAGTGTTTCATGTATGTAGTATGACTTTTTATTGTGGGTGCTTCCAATAGTTTCTATTTTCTTTAATTTTTATCAGCTTGATATCCTTGATTGTGATTTTCTTGTATTTATCTTACTGGGGGATAACTGAGGATCTGGTATCTTTTGCTTATATTTTGGAATATTATTTGAGATTTTTTTAAGCAATTGTTTTTTTTCAATATTTAATATTTTCCACATTTTCTCCCTTTTCTCTTGATACTTTGATTTCACATACATACACTACTTGGTACTACCTCACAGATTATTGAAATTCTGTTTATTTTATTTTTGTTTTCTTTTTTTTAGATGAAATCATCTTTATTACTTTGTGTTTAAAAGTGCATTGATCCTTTCCTCTGTTATTTGCAATGAGTTATACTGATCCAGTAAGTTTTTCATTTTAGTATTATCCTGTTCAGTTCTAGATTTGATTTGGCTGATTGTAATAGTCCAATCCTCTGCTGATATTCTCTGTTTACTTGTTGTTATTGCTACTTGTATCCATAAACATATTTATCATCATTTCTTTAATTTTTTGACTATTATTTGATATTGGGAGTCATCTTGATGTTATGAAACACAGTTAAAAGCATTGTTAGTTTAATTTAATCTATATTTGGAGAATCAACTTTAAAATTATTAAAATGAATAACAAAAATTTAATGAGTTGGATATGTAATGAACATACAATAATCAACATCTTTCGAGTATAAGCTAACACAAATAAAAATCTGTAAAACTTGTTTTAAAATATGTTTTTATGGATATAATTTAAGATTTAATATTATTCTTGAATAGGTGCCTCACAAATGTGTATTCTTCACAAATTTGTCAAATGTATGGTAATTCTAATTAAAGTCTAGATATAATTTTTTTGGAAAATTTTAAATTGCCTGGCTGACTCCTAACTTCACCAGGAAGAAAATCTAATCAACAGAAACCTAAAAATAATTGGGAGTAAGAATAGAGAGACTCAGTCACGGTGGCACAAGCAGAGTGGCACACTTACTGAGGCCACATGGAAAGCCCGAGCTCTGTTCCCAGCTCAACCCAAACAGGCTGGGTGGGCATGGTAGTGTGCACCTGTGGTCCGTTTACTGTGAGGCTGGGAGAGGAAGACTGCAGTCTGTGAGCCCCTGTCAAAACTCTCTCTCTCCCTCTTTTTCCTCCCTTCTTGTGCAATCTCTCTATCTCTATCTCTTTCTTGTTAAAAACATAAAAGAATAGAGAGCATATATAATTTATTAGAAGAGCTATAGTCATTAAGTCATATCAATATTTGGTTTGGCCCCTTATTCTAAACTAGCATCACATTTTATTCTATTAGTGTATTGACTTCTAAACTGGCATTTGTACTTTCGATTTTCCCTTTTGTCATTTATTCTCAGCCTCGCTTTTGCAATAATCCCATCAAAATATAAATCAGATGAAGTCACTCTGTGTACGAACTGCCAATGGCTGCCTACGTCACTCAAAATAAAAGCCAAGATTTACACAGTAACTACAAAGCCATGTACAATCTGGTTCGGATCATCTGTTTTTTTCATGTCCTATTCTCTCTCCTTACTTCTTGTTCCCCTGGATGTTTGGGAAGCATGCTGTGCAGGTGTTTGTTTTGGAAGGAAGCAGCTAGGCAGGGGCAGAGCAACCTGAGTGATGTTTGGAAGCTAGCAGGACCTGGGTGGTGAAGTTATGTGATGAGCAGAAGCCAGTGAACTTCCTGGATCCTGAATCCGTCTTAGTGAATCAGCACTGTACGCAGTGGTGGAGCTGGCCCATGAAGGTCATGTTGGTATGCCATGCCTGGTGCTGCTGACTCCTTTATCTTAGTCACTACCAATGGGTAACTTTTTTTTTCTTTCTTTTTTTGGAGAGGTTTTAGCTATAGGGCACGTGCGCTCGTCAGACAGACAGACAGAGAGACAGAAAGCGAGAAATCACCCCCCAGGGGAGATGACCACGCTGCAGTCCCTTCTCCTCCATTCTCCTCTCAGGATTTTGGGCATGCACACGTGCCTGGCGTGAGTTTAGGCCACCGGGTCCAGTACTCGAACTGCGGTCGACTACATGGGAGACCAGCAACATAGCCATTACGCTAACTGCTGGTCCCCCAATGGGTAGCTTTTATTTTGAAGCAGACGTGGTGTGTTCTGGTTGCAATGATCAGAGAAAGGAGGGTACTGGTACTCTGCCTCACAACACACACAATTTACATTATGGCTTTATTTTGAGGTCCTCATTTCTGTTCACTGGATATTTGTTAATCCTTTGCATTCTTTCCTGATCCCTTAACTTTACATCTTAGGAAGAAGAGATAGGATGTCTATAATTATCTCCTCTTCTGGAAATACCCTTGACTTCCTTTGACAATTTTTTTTTTTTCTTTTTCCCTTATAGACCTTCAGTTCACAGTGAATGCTTTCCTTTGCTAATCCAAACTAGTGTTGCTCTTCTTCAGGCCAGGATATATTTTTGTGACATGCCTGTTGTCAATTGGTGCTACTAAGGATATACTCCAAGGCAATCTTTTATTTCTGCTTACACAAAAAACTGCTGGCAGAGGACCAGCAGTTGGCATAATGGCTATGTCGGACTCCCATGTAGTTGACTGCATTTGGAGTCCTGGACCCAGTGACTTAAACTCATGCTGGGCGTGTGCGTGCGTGCCCAAGATCCTGAGAGGAGAATGGAGGAGAAGGGATTGTGGCGTGGCCATCCCCTCTGGAGGGTGATTTCCTACTTTCTGTCTTTCTGTCTCTCTCTGTCTTACGGGTGAGCGCACATGGCCTATAGAAAAACAAAAACAAAAACACAACAAAAACCTCTCTAAACAAACAAACAAACAAACAAAAACTGCTGGCAAATATTTTCACTGAGGGGAAAAACAGGATGTATGATAGAGTACCTGTTTCCTATGGCGTAACTGTGCTCTTTCTGGGGGATGAATGTCTGACTTCAGATCACTTCCAGAGACCACGAGATAGATACACAGTTAAAGAAGAATGACTACTTGTTGGGAAGGCTGATACCATGGAAGAAAAAAAGGAGCAGTCTGGGGAAGTTTGCCTTACCTACTTAACAAATTTTATTAAATATTCATTTTAAATATCAAGAAGAATGTCAGGTAAGAAGCACAAGCCTTTTATAATACAGCAAAGTTCTACTTTAATAGGAAAGATTCCACACAGCAGTTTGAAGCTTGTTTTATTTTACCTGAACAAATTTCAGAGGCTTTTTCTTCTTCTTCTTTTTTTTTTTTTGTTTTAATACTCAATCTAACTAGAAAGAGCTATTGCTTGCAAAAGTGTAAAAGATTCTGATTAACTTTGCAGTGCTGCAGCCAAGGCTTACGTGGGAAACATTTAACCTCAGGAGCCCACACTTGAAGTCTCTTTCTGTACCAACCAATTTTCATTTTGTGTCTAGGTAGTCAATAATCTCTGTAATTTCTTTAACTTGCTCTTCCAGGCTGGCGATGCACTGTCACTGACAAGCTCCGTCTAAATAATGACGCAAATAGGCAAAATGATTTAGATGATGGCTGTTGGCTATGGCATAATAAATAGAAGACCCACCCGGTGGAGAGTTGCTTGCAGAGTGATTTTAGATGAACCGTGAGAATAAATTTTATCTTTTATTATTACAGTCATTTTCACACAGTTGTAACTAATAATATATAAGGCTCCGTGGAGTAAAAGTCATTGGAATTAAAGCCCCAAGACTGAGGGATGAATCTCGACCCTTAAACTTTTTGAGCTTCCTTTTATTCATTGACAAACATGTCCAGACGAGATGCTGATGTTTGTCACAGAGCTGGGATGAAGATGTGACTGATGACGTGTGAACGTAACTAGTACTGTGCCTGGAAACTGACGCTAATGGAATGTGCATGAAGACATGTACTATGGACAGATTAGTGTTGTGACTATACAAGGACTCTACTGGGTGATCGGTTCTGTGACAGTATTATTGAACTCTTGTTTTGTCACTTAGTAAGGAATGAGCCTATTGGAGGACAGATCCAAATTTCAAGTCTTGGGAAGAAACATAATGATGTTACTTTTCAATTTCCATTTGAATATATTTGCAATGAAATAAATAACTGTACATTAGCTACTTGCTCGGAATTCTGAAACAGACTTTAAAAAAATGTGTTTGGAAGAACAACATACAAGTATAAAGGTGCATAACTCTTTAGTATAGGGCTTGATAAGTTTTCACAAAATCAGTATAACTCTATAAATATGACTCAAATTAAAAATAATATCAGCGCCCCAGAAACCTTCTCTCACACCCTTTTGCTTACTACATCTGTAAAAGTAACCACTCCTAATGTCTGTCAGCATTAGTGTTTCGTGTTTACAAATTTTATGAAATCAAATACTGTATTCCTTTTTTTTCTTCTTCTTCTTTTTTTTTTTTTTTGGAGTGGTTTTTGCTATAGGGTGCATGCGCTCAGACAGAGAGAGATTCAGAGAGACAGAAAGCGAGAAATCACCTTCCAGGGAGATGGCCACGCCGCAATCCCTTCTCCTCCATTCTCCTCTTGGGATCTTGGGCACGCACGCACACATGCCCAGAGTGAGTTTAAGCCACCAGTCCAGGACTCGGACTGTGGTGGACTACATGGGAGTCCAGCGACACAGCCATTACACCAACTTCTGATCCCACTTTATTCCATTTTGGTATGGCTTTTGTTCTACCTTTATTTTGTCTATAAGAAATATTACTATTCTCTTACCTACAGGTAATTTGTAATTCATCCTCATTGCTTTAAAATATTTGATATAGCAATTTATCCATATTATTGATAAACAAGGAATTATTGATAAACTAAGAATTTTTAAGCTTTTAATTATTAAAAAGCTGCTATTATGAATATTGTGCTTTTGTATGTTGGTGTACATATATGTGGAATTTTTTTTTTCTCCCAACTTTTTACTTGGGGAAAAAAATCAAAGTTAAGAAAGGTTGAAGAATAGTGCAAAGCCAGGCCATATGTCGTTCAACTGGTATTACACATTGTGAAGTTTTATCACATTAAATTTCTTCAGTTTTATTGCATTAAATTTTTCCACAGAAAGAAAATAGCACATTTCCTTTTGTATGTGGAAATTGAAAAAAGTGACCTCGTAAAAGAAGAGATGAATAATGGCTACCAGAGACTGGCAAAGGTGATAGGGAGTGAGGATAGAGAAATGTCGATTAATAGAAACAAAATTACGGCTAGATTAGAGGAATGATTTCTAGTGCTATATTATAGAATATAACAGAGCAATATAGTTAACAGCTGCGTACTATATATCTCGGAGTAACTAAAATAGGGAATTTTAAAGGTTTCCAAAACAAAGTAATGACTAATGATTGAGGTGATGGATATCTTAATTATATGAAGATGACAATAATTACACATCGTAATCCTGTATGGAGAAATTCCAGTATACCCTCATAAATATGTACAATTAAGTAAAAAAAAATAGTTTATATGATTGTTCAGATTCTCCATTTCCTGATTGATCTTCTGTCTTCTTGTTCTACACATTCTGTTTTATTAAAATTGGTATATATCTTCTATAAGTTTTTGCTACTATATTTTCGGGCTTTGTTGTGACATACGTACCTTTTTTTTAAAAAAAAAAAAAGTTTTTGCCTTAAGACACATGTGCTTGCCATGAAGAGAGAGAGAGACAGAGGCAGTGAGAGGGAACGTGAGAAATCACCCTCCAGTGGAGATGGCCAGGCTGTAATCCTTTCTCTTCCATTCTTCTCCTAGGATATTGAGCATGCACACATACCTGGAGTGAGTTTCTAGCCACTGAGTCCAGGGCTCAAACCATGGTTGGTCATGTGGGAGTTCAGTGACAGACATAACCACTACTCTTTCAGCTGGCCCCGGATACAAATACATTTATAATTGTTTTATCTTTTTGATTTATTGACTCCTATCATTATGACTTTCCTCATCTCTAATAAGAATTTTTTCTTACAGTTTGCTATTTTTAATATTAGTGTAACTGTTCTGGAATTTCTCTGAGTTACAATTTTACCTTTTCCATACTCTTAATATCAGTTTATTTGTGTTTTTAAAGTTAAGTGGAATCATTCTATTTTTATTCTTTATTCTAATTTCTCCCTTTGTATTACAGTGTTTAATCTATTTACATTTAATGTAATTACTGATAAATAGAACGTACCTCTGCCATTTTTCTACTTGTTTATTTTTTAATTTATTCTTACTTATTATTTTAGAGAGATTTTTGATATAAGATGTGTGCAGTTGCCAGAGAGACAGAGACAGAGAGACAGAAAGCGAGAAATCACCCCTCAGAGGGGGATGACTATGCTGCAGTCCCTTTTCCTTCAGTCTCCTCCTGGGATTTTGGACACACATGCATGCCTGGCTTGAGTTTTAAGCCACAGGGTCCAGGACTTGAACCACGATCAACTATACGGGAACCCAGTGACATAACAATTACACCATCTGCTGGCCCCTCTACTTGTTTTTGATAAACTTTATGTTTGATTTTGTCTTATATTCCTCCATTACTACCTACTTTTCTTGTCATTAGGTATTTTCTAGTCTACAATTTTTATTTCGTTTTGTTTCTTTTATTCCATTTTTTTCTAGAGAGATTTTTGTTATAGGGCTCATGTGCTTGCTAGAGAGACAGAAAGCAAGAAATCACCCGCCAGGGGGGATGGCCATGCCGCAATCCCTTCTCCTCCATTCCTCTCTCAGGATTTTGGGCATGCATGCACATGCGCCTGGCATGAAGTTTAAGCAGCCAGTTCTGACACTCAAACCATGATTGGCCTTGTGGGAGTCCAGTTCCTTAACCACTATACCATCTGATGGACCCCTTTAATTCTATTTTTTGAGATACATTTCTTGTAGTTATCCCATGGATTCCAATTACTAACTTATACAAATATAATATGAATTAATACCAACTTAATTTTTTTTTTTTTTGGAGAGGTTTTTGCTATAGGGTGCGTGCACTCACCAGACACAGAGAGAGAGAGATATAGAGACAGAAAGCGAGAAATCACCTCCCAGAGGGGATGGTCATGCCGCAATCCCTGCTCCTCCATTCTCCTCTCGGGATCTTGAGCATGCACACACACACGCCCGGTGTGAGTTTTAAGCCACCGGGTCCAGGACGCGAACCATGGTTGACTACGTGGGAGTCCAGCGACATAGCCATTACGCTAACTGCTGGTTCCCAATACCAACTTAATTTTACTATTGAATAATTTTTGCTTTTATATATTCACCTTCTTTCTCTCTTCTTTGTGTTGTTTTTATATAAGATAAATATTTTTGTATGTCAATCAACAGAGATTTATAATTTTTCATTATTTAGTCATCTTTTAAAGCAGAGGGAGGAAAAATATTATAAATGAAAAATACATATATGCTGTATTTTATGTGTATGTATGCAACCTTTACTAATGCTTTTGATTCTTCATGTGGATTTGAGTTATTCTCCAGTGCTCTTTTATTTAAGTCTTGAAGTCTTTCTTTAAGGTTTTTTTTTTTTTCCTTCCAGATAGCAGAGATGTGTGCATGTGCATTAGAGAGAGAAAGAGAGAAAGCACCCTCAACAAGATTGCATCATGCTGTGATCTGCTTTCCCCAACCCTTCAGTTACTCAGGATCTTGGGCACCAATGTGTGCTCGACATCATTTTCAGGCTGACCTGAGGACCTAAACTGACAGTTGGCCATGTGGTTTCCAGCACAGTAGTCTAGCACTTTTCTCTTTAAGAGTTCTTACAGGGCAGGTCTCAGAGCAAAATAATTGTTTAGTTTTAATTGGTCTGGGACTGTCTTAATGTCTTCTTTGTTTTTGAAAAATTATTTTTGTTAGAGATATGACTCTAAGTTGATAACTGATTTACTTCAGCACATTGTATTTGTTATCTCATTGTCTGCTGATTTCCATAGTATCTGATGACAAATCAGCTGTAAATCATTATGATGAGTCCTTGTATATGATGTACTTCCTCTCTTGCTGCTCAATATTCTTTATTTGTCCCTGTCTTTCAACAGTTTGAACAATGTGTCTAGGTGTGACTATATTTGAATTTATCCTACCTGAAATTTCTTAAAATTTTTGGATGTGAAAGATTCATGTCCTGCAATGAATTTGATACATTGGCCATTATTTCTTCAAAAAATCTTTAACTCTCTTTTCTCTCCCACTGGGACTTCTACATATAATATGTTGGTATGTTTAATGTTATCAGAAAGGTTCCTGAGGTTCTGTTCATTTTTCTCCTTCCTTTCTCTTCCTGTTCCTCAACTTGGTTAATCTCAATGACCCTGTCTTCATGTTTGTTAGCTTTTTTTTTTTTTTTAATGTCTGTTCAGATCGTGGAGCCTATCTAAAGAAATTTTCATTTTTGTTGTTATATTTCTCAACTCCAGAATTTCATTTGGTCTTATTTTTATAATTCTTCCATATTTTCTAATCTTTTTGGTGAGAAATTATTTTTATACTTTTCTTTAGTTCATAAAGAGTTTTACTTTAATTATTTGAACACATTTAAAATAGTCAAATTAAAGTCTTTGCCTAGTAAGTCTAATGTCTGTTCTTCCTCTGAGCCTGCTAATGACTGGGGAAAGATTTCCTTAAATACCTGGACCCAAAAATGTCTCTCATTCTTTGCCGATGGGCTCTTTATTCATTTTGGAGAGTAACTTCACACTGAACCAGGCAACTCTGTCTTAGCGTTTAATTCCTGCCTGTGCAGAACCCTTGAAATCAGCCAGAGGTGAGAACTAAAAGCCTTCACAGATATTTCCTTAGCATGTTCATACCCTTTAATATACATATATCCCTGAGCATGCACACCATCTTTTAAATGATCAGTTTTTTAGTGCTTTTTAAAGTCTTTTATAGACATTTTTTCTCCACTTTTTTCTTTTATTTCTTTGCTTAGCTTATTTACCCCAACTGTTATCATTGCTTCCGGCAGCTGCCACTGCTTGTTTTCAGCAAATACTCTCAGGGGAAAAGGCTGTTTACACTAGATGAGCTCTGAATTAGGCCAAATAAAGACAAGCTTTGAAAGTGGGTTTTCTACAGATTTACCATATTTGTCAAATAATGACAATTCTCTGAGACTCTAAAAGCGCTTCAAGCCCATTTTAATCACGCCATTGGCTGCTAAGCTACTGTTTTTCATAGTGACTGTTAGCTATTGATTTTTAAGGCTACCATGGAGGGGGTAATTGGAATTGGGTCAAATTAAATACCACAAAACTAGTTATTTATACTAATATTTGGCTGTGTTTCTCAAGTAAACATTTCCAAGTTGCTGTAAGCCTTTGGTTAATTTACTCAGTTTAGAAAAAGTTGATTTTGACTATTTTTGCTGGTGTTCTTGTTTATTTTATGGAGTAGAGGATTTTTAGAGGTCCTTACTTCACAATCCAAATATTCTTTTGCCCTTTACTTTAAATAGCATTTCATTGGATGGTTATAAAATTTGAGGTTGTTAGTTATTTTCATTTGGTACTTTAAAGATATTCCTTTTTCTTCTGACTTCAATTGTCTCAATAGAAAATTTAGCTCTTTCTAAAATTTAATCTAAATTTTTTAATTTTTTTTTTAGATTTTTGTTATAAGGCACATGCATTCACCAGAGAGAGACAGGTAAAGAGATCAAGAGAGAGAGAAAGTGAGGTCATGGTGATGACCATACTGCAATCCTTTCTCCTTTATTCTCCTCTTGGGAATTTGGGCATACATGCACACAACACCCACTGTGTTTCTCAAGCTACCAGGTCCCAACTCAAACCACAGAGTCAGCTATGTGAGATCCAACACCTTAACCACTACGTCATCTACTGTTCCATAGCTCTTTTCTTTGTTATCTTGTTGGTTCATGCTTATTTTTGCTTCTTTAATATGTAATTATATAACATATCCTTTCTGTGGGTGTTTTTGAGATTTCTGTGTGTCTTTAGTTTTCAGTAGCTTCATTCTGTCTAGATGTGGTTTTCTTGGTGATTAGTGATTATGGAATTCTAAAATCTGAAGTTTATTGTTTTCTACCTGATTTGGAAATTCTCAGTAACCTCCACTTGAGATATTGCTTTTAACTTATCTTTCACTTTCTCTTCTGGGTCGCTAATGTTCATCATATTCATCCTTTACATACTATGTTTTATGCTCTTTTCTATACTTTCCCATAGAGTTTGCTTGCATGTTTCAATCTAGATATTTTCAATTAGACTATCTTGAGCTAACTGAACTCATTAGTGTTGATCCATTTGCCTTTATAGCCATATGCCGAGTTTATATTTGCTTTTATAGTATTTTTACTTTTTAAAATACCTGTTCAATTCTTTTTATTAAAGTTCACTTTGAAGTTTATATCATAATTTCTTACTTTCTGAAACATACAAATTAGTTATTTTAAAATATCTGCAAATATACTGGTTAGTATATATAAATACCAAAGTCCCTTTTGGATTTATTTGTATTATTTTTCTTTTCTCTTAGACTTATATCCTGGTGTTCTAGTAATTTTGATTAAATGTTGAATATTGTGGTAAAAAGTTACAGCAGATTTGAATATCATCTCCCTCCAGAGAGAATACATTCTTTTGTCTGGTGAACAGCAGCAAGTGAGATCAAGTCAATCTTGTTTTAGACAGTGCTGACCCAAGGCTAATTTGCAGTCTTTGTATGGTTCATGCTACTTCTGGTTTTCTTTCACTCATCCATCTTCAGTGGGTTCAACTCACAGCTGGGAGTGCCCTAAGGTCTGTTCAACTTTTCAGGTGTAAAGTCAGTTTTTTTTTTTTCTTTAGTACAAAAGGGTGACTAAAATTCTCTTATGCCTTTCAATGGTTTTCACCTTAGGTTCTTAGCCATCTCATTTTCTCAGATTATTCAGCAAGTGACTCAATAAGAAATTGAATTCAAAGAGTTACGCTTAGTTTTCTATACCTGTCTTCTGGATTTTGATTCATCAATCATACTTGACTGCCTTAGAAGCCTTAGAACTCTCAGTCTTGTCTCCCCATGCTCAGGAGATTCCTTAAAGCATCCTCTACCTCTTAGCAAATACTCTGCTTTCCTTTCCAGCTTATCTTTCCATGACAAGGCTTAAAAAATGCCCTAGGATATACCAGAGAGCAGAAAATTGATCTCACAGCAAAGCGCTTTCCTTTTGTCTGCAATATTGGTCCTTCAGTATTTTTTGTCAGAGAAGCATGCCAGTTCCTACAAACAGATCTTTTGCATTTTAGGTGGCTTTTGCAGTTTTTCTCACTGTTATGTGACAACATATAACATTAAAAAAATAGCATAATTCTTCTGGTCAACTTTTTAATGTGCGATTTGTTATCAAAGGTTCTTTTCTTTCAAATACAATTATTACTAAAGCATAGCCATTTAAGTTGTTTGAAAAGTAGAAACACTCTTAAGAAATCTATACTTACAAATATGTCATAAACTCATAATTTTAGGATTTATTTTTCTGGGATGAGATTCTCAATCTTTAATTGGGTGTTAAAAGGGAGTATTTTAGAACCATAATAACCAAAAAGTCATGTCAATTTAGCCTGCTGATTTTTCTGTATCCCATGATTTGTAAATATGATGAATGTGTATATATACATACACATATAAAACTGAAATATCAAGAGGGAATTAAATATTTTTCAAATAGTGATACCATAGAAACAGCTGCTGTTCTCTAAAAAGCAGAAACAATAAGCTTGATTTTAATTTTTAATTTATTTTCATGTAATTTTATGCCTTTCAACACTTTCTTATTCTGTCATTAAATTCTTGGTTTATTATAGTTTGTCAGTATATTCTCTCTATAGTGCATATATTATTTGCCTCTTTTTCTGTAGCTACTCATTTACATTCATAATGATTATAATTAGGAAATTGTTAGAAGGCTTCTTCAATAGAAATGGAATCAATTTGAAAATTGTGTTGGAATAAGGAGGAAGATACTGAGAATCAGATGAAATGAGTCATTTATCAAATAAAGTAAAACTGTTTTTCCAAAATATTAAAGTGATTTTAAAAACATAATATTTGGAAAATATGAAATTTATAGACTTAAAAAAATTCTGGGTCCTCTAAGTTAAAAAATGGCTGAAAAAATTATGATAAAAACATTATAAGGGTCACTAAGTTTGGGCTAATTTTTTTTTTCTTTTTTTGGAGATGTTTTTGCTATAGGACGCATGCGCTCGTCAGACAGACAGAGAGAGACAGAGAGACAGAAAGTGAGAAATCACCCCCCAGGGGGGATAGCCATGCCGCAATCTCTTCTCCTCCATTCTCCTCTTGGGATCTTGGGCACGCACGCACATGCACCCAGCGTGAGTTTAAGCTACTGGGTCTGGGACTTGAACTGCAGTTGACTACGTGGGAGTCCAGCGACGCTTCTTCAATAGAAATGGAATCAATTTGAAAATTGTGTTGGAATAAGGAGGAAGATACTGAGAATCAGATGAAATGAGTCATTTATCAAATAAAGTAAAACTGTTTTTCCAAAATATTAAAGTGATTTTAAAAACATAATATTTGGAAAATATGAAATTTATAGACTTAAAAAAATTCTGGGTCCTCTAAGTTAAAAAATGGCTGAAAAAATTATGATAAAAACATTATAAGGGTCACTAAGTTTGGGCTAATTTTTTTTTTCTTTTTTTGGAGATGTTTTTGCTATAGGACGCATGCGCTCGTCAGACAGACAGAGAGAGACAGAGAGACAGAAAGTGAGAAATCACCCCCCAGGGGGGATAGCCATGCCGCAATCTCTTCTCCTCCATTCTCCTCTTGGGATCTTGGGCACGCACGCACATGCACCCAGCGTGAGTTTAAGCTACTGGGTCTGGGACTTGAACTGCAGTTGACTACGTGGGAGTCCAGCGACATAGCCATTACACTAACTGCTGGGCCCAAGTTTGGGCTAATTGGTGGTATAGATGCAGACATGATTATTTCAAAAATTTCTGAAATCATACAAGCTTATGTAATGTGGACATAAGAATTTATTTTAGAGAGTTTTTAAAAATTACATAGTTTGTATCACTTCACTGAAATTCTAAGTTTTCCTTTGATATGACTGAAAATATTAAGTGAAGCTATTTTAAAACTCCTATCTGACACCTCCATCTGAGTAACATCACATATAAAAAAATTAAAGAGAGAAAATGAGCCTTTGTTGATGGTATCTTTCTTCCTTTTGAAAAGATTTGCACCTGGGAATTTTTGTTTGTTTGTTTGTTTGTTTGTTTTTGATAAAGGAACTTGCCATTCTAGGTCAAATTAGTCCAACCAAGGACAGAAATGATTCCAAAGATGTTTAAGACTTTTTCAGAATTGCTTTATTTCTAATTTAGCTTTGCTCATAGGGAGTATGTGGCCTTTCAGAATCCTAATTGAAAAGCTGGGAGGGTTTTCCAGGAACCCATTTTCTGTATTGCCAATGCCCAAATTCTAATTTTTATCTCTAGGCTGTAGGCCTGTGAGGATTTTGTTACTCAGCTCAAAGCTTGGCTTCTTAGTTATCTTTTCACACATTGAAAGTTTTCAGACATTGAAGTTTCTAGAACAAAAGCATCTCCAAATGCTGTTGACTTTATAGATTTTCTTCTTTTTTGAATTTTGGCATGTTTCTTCACTGAAACTTTAGTTCTCTATACCTTCAGAGATATTTTCAGTGTTTTTTTTTTTTCCCCTAAATTTTCAGGTTGTTTTCAATGGGAGATTTGAATAATATGCTTGGAGTATTATTACTGCAATAGAGCACTCTAAGAATTATTTAAGGGTGAATAATAATTTTTTCCTACCACAACAAAATGTGAAATTAGTCTACCCAAATCAATCAGTGTAGAGAACCTGGTTTCTATTCTATTCATTTCAATACATTGGGTTAGAAACAGGACCCGTAATACATTTTCACTCTAATATATTAAATATACAGAAATATATTAATAGAAAACAGTAATTTCCATCTTCCTCACTTTCTCACATCCTTCATCAATTTCTTCTTGAAAAAGTCACTGTTTAGTGTATTTATCTCTATAGTTATTTTTAAATATACATATATAAACTTCCACACATATAAAGGAACTTCAAAAAATTCACACAAAAATGAAATAAAAATATTCGTTCAGCACATGGATCTTGAACTTCAGCTGTGAACTAGTGCTTTCAGAGACTTAAAATGAAGATTTTCTGCTGAGACTTCTTCCTCACTTATTTCTAGTGAGTAGTGTTACTTGTTTCTTTGTCTCCAGTTCTCTGTCTCTCTGTCTCCTTGACTCTTTTAATTTGTAAATTTTTTTTAAGGTAAAGTATTCTCTGGGCTTTCAAGCCCCTTTATTGTGTTAATATGTTCCTTTCCCCTTCTGTTTAGGAAAGGCAGGAACCCAGGCCCACCTCCACATGGATCCTGAACGTCCGCTGTGAACTAGTGAGTACCACACAGTTTTAAATTTTTTGGATTTTAATATTAAAGTCCATAGTTTTTTTATTATCCTTTTTATTATTTTATGTTTTCTTCTTTCCTTTTCTTTAATTCTTTTTTTTTTATCTTTACTCATTTGCTGCTCACTAAGTGTCTAGACAGGTCCAAGTGAACAGAATCCATACATCTGAATACAGTTAGGGTCAGAATATTCTTCTATTCCCACTGATTCTGATGCATTAAGAGTGAGAACGGAATAGAATAGAGATTTCAGATCACCTCTGCCTGCATGCCTCCAAACACTCAGACTGAACTTCAAGAATTAGAAGAGACACACCATCCATCTGATAACTAGAAATCACTGCAGGGTCACAAGAAATAGGGAAAAACAAGAAAATACCTCTCCTCCAAGGACAAAATAAGTCCTCTTCATCCTCAGACAGTATGATGAAATTCATGGAAATGTCTGATAAAGAATTTAGAATTTTCATGGTGACAAAGCTCACAAAGTTTGAAGAGAATAGAAACAATGAACTGCCGAAGAGGCAGGGGAAAGGAGCTAATGAGCTTCAGGAGGTGAGGAAATTCTTGCAAGATCTAAAAGAGGAATTACATACTTTGAAAAAGAATCAAATAGACCTGTTAGAGATGAAGACTATAATACAGGAAGTCGAAACCTCCCTTGAAAGTATTCAAAGCAGACTAGATCACACTGAAAATTGAATCTCAGTTGTAGAAGATAGAATTGCTGACCTAGAAAAATCCACCACAAAGACTGAGAAAGTTGTCCAAAAACATAAGAATACTATACAAGAAGTACTAGATATCATCAAACGTCCAAACATCTGGATAATTGGTATCCCAGAAGGGGGAGAGATCCATAAAGACATTGACTATCTATTCCACGAAATTCTGGAAGAAAACTTTCCAAACCTAGAGAAGCATTCAAAGATCCAGTCCCAAGAAATACAAAGGACCCCAAAGAGAATCATCCCGAGATCTTTTCCAAGACACATTATAGCCAGATTGAGCAAAACCACAGACAAAGACAAGATACTAGATTGGCAAGATAGAAATGCCAAGTTACCTACAAAGGATAGCCTATCAGGCTGACAGTGGATCACTCATCAGAAACAATGCAAATGAAGAAAGAACAAGAAAATACATGCAAAGTGTTAAGGGAAAAACAATTGCAACCACGGATACTATACCTGGCAAGATTATCCTTCATATGGGAAGAAAAGACAAGAACATTCTCAGATAAACAAAATCTGAAAGAATTTACCAACACCAGACCAGATCTCCAAGAAATTGTGCAGAGAGTGCTATACCAGGAAAATTAAATATAGTCACACAGAAATAAGACTCCAAATACTAAGAAAATGGCCAACTTAATTGTGGGGACAAGCCTGGAGTTGAATATTATATCCCAGAATTTAATTGGGAAAATTGAATCACAACAAAAGATAAAGTACATGAGACTGAACTGGTGAAATAGAATTTTATGACTTTTGACTAAAACATTGTTGATTTTTTTCTAGGCTTTGTTTTCCAATTTTAAAGATTTTTGTCTTGTCTTGAGTTGCTAATAGGTTCACTTACCTACTCTTTGAACAGAATCCCAACCTGTTTCCTGGCTTTAAGTTTTAAGCATATTTCCTTAGCATTTCCTTGATTTATTAAAGTTAAATCTGCTTTTCCTTAAATTAAAAAGTATAGTAAAAAATTAATTTATGTTGGTACAAAAAATTGAAATCTACACATAAGTTTTTTTATAATAATCATTTCTACAAACTTTTCGAAGAGTCTTCATACTTTTTTTTAAAATTATAGCACACCCATTGTGCTAATTTATTTAAATAACTTTCCAAATAGAATATCCAACAGGCATCTAAATTTTGTGTACAGAGTTTCATCAACTGTTAGACAAAAAAATGAAGTAAAATAAGAAAAATCTGAGATTTTTTTTTTCCTCTGGGGCAAGGTATAGTTTTTGCTCATACAATATTTTGCTTTATTTTTAAAATTGTCCCAGAGAGTAAAGTTCTTGTAAGACCTTGACTTGAGTGACTTGGCTTCTAGGTTCTCCGTGTATTACATTCTAGAGGGTGATGCGTCTGTGAATGAGTAGCAATGGAATACTCTTCAAAGACTGAATTGTATTAGGCAAAATATGTTTGGGGACTTTAAAGACCATAGAAGAAATTTTGCACATATCCACACTCACTGCATGTGTGTATGTAAAATAAAAAAATTATGTAATATACATTTATAGTAAATTGGAATTTGACATCATTTATACAAGCATACAAACACACAGACTATCTAAGGACAAATATTACATATACACAAAATAAGCTTATTATATTGCGTGTCCCTGATACAGTTTTAAAACATAACAACCACTCATCATCTTCCAGAGAAAAAGTTTTTATAATGGTAAGATGTTAACAGCACAACATATCAATAGTTACTGGCACAATGCTTTTTATTGTTCATAATATTACTTATTGAATATTTGATATGTGCCATGTATTTTGCTATGCACCAGGTATGCAGTATCTAATTTACTACTAAAAAAATCCTTGGGAGCCAGCAGTTAGCGTAATGGCTATGTTGCTGGACTCCCACATAGTCGACCGCGGTTTGCATCCCGGACACGGTGGCTTAAAACTCACGCTGGGCACGTGTGAGTGCATGCCCAAGATCCCAAGAGGAGAATGGAGGAGAAGGGATTGCGGCGTGGCCATCACCCCCCGGGGGGTGATTTCTCGCTTTCTGTCTCTCTGTCTCTCTCTGTCTGTCTGGAGAGCACACGCGCCCTATAGCAAAAAAACAAACAAACAAAACTCTCAAAAAAAACAAAAAGAAGAAATGGTAAAAAGAAATCCTTGTAAGTTAGCTAATCTTTCCATTAAGTAGAAATTAAGATAGAGAATTTATTTGTAAATATAAATTTACAGCCCAGGGGATTTTGTACTCAAATGGTCCCCATCTTGAGTTCTTCTTTTTTGACATCAAACTTTTTTTTTATTGTAGTGATTGCTATTTGGCATCATCGGTTAGAATGCTGTATTTGGGGACCAGCAGATGGCATAATGGTAACATCATTGGACTCCCACGTAGTCGACTGTGGTTCGAATCCCAGACCTGGCGACTTAAATTCTTGCCAGGCATGTGAGTATGAGTGCCTAAGATCCTGAGAAGAGAATGCAGGACAAGGGATTGTGGCATGGTCATCCTCCTGGGGTGTGATTTCTCACTTTCTGTCTCTCTCTTT
The DNA here is from genome assembly GCF_000334495.1 of Tupaia belangeri chinensis. NCBI lineage: Eukaryota > Metazoa > Chordata > Mammalia > Scandentia > Tupaiidae > Tupaia > Tupaia belangeri. The sequence goes on along the minus strand of NW_006159617.1, from coordinate 4,680,797 downwards.
GTCTTCCCAGCAAGTGCACATACCCTATAGCAAAAATCTCTCTAAAAAAAAAATGCTATCTGTTGTATAAACCATGCCCATAATCCATTAAAGACAGTTTCCACCTTTGGCTTATCTAAAAATTAATAAAAATGTAAGATACTTGCAGGACCTCTTACAATTTTCTTCCTTACTCAGTGTTAGAGTGTTAATTCAGTAACTCATTTTTACTAGAATTCAATTCAGTTTTTAGAGAAGTGACATTTTCCTTAAAGTTTTTCTTTTGTGGTTCTCTTAATTTGTCCTTTGAAAGCTAGCTTAAATAGATTTGTAAGCAAACACAACTGGCCCTTGTGAAGCACACAGCTCAACAGTTGGCAAGAGAGATGGTGGACGTGCTAGAGGGTACTTTCTGGTCACTGATGTCGAGCATACTGTAGACAGCATATTACCCGGAAGTCAAAGGTCTCTTCATAAATGAATGGAAAGTCATTAGACAGAGTTTCCTTTTGCCTCAGTACCTTCTTTCCATCCATTATATCTCCCAAACGAGGGCTGGGAGAGAAATCTGGTGTTAGAAAACTACACTGCTCAGTTGGTCTCCTGCTATAAAATGCTATTTTAATCAAGAAATTCTGCAAAATAGTTCCTGGCTTTTACCTTAATAACTTTTATATCTTTTTTATCTAGTTCACTTCTATGTAAATTGCTGAAATGGTTGGTGTTATTTCTAGAAATGAGTATCTATTTTACATTTTCTGTTTTAAACTGTGTCCATTGTAGGCAATTCTCTGCCTACCCCAAATTTAATATTTTATTATACTACTATTTTTGTTATTAAATATTTTATAATTCAACGCTGCCTAACAAAGTGATTTTTTGACCAAACTTACCAGGTAAATTTAGCTTGACTAGATAATTTTTTTTCAATTTCTTGTCTGGTAATTGACATTTCTGAATCAAATAGTTTTTTTGACCATACCTAGACATAGCCGTCTGCTCGCATAAACACAACTAGCATTTGTTCACAAATTCTCACACTAAATCAATGTATACTTTTGACGAATGAAGTCCTCTCGGTTCATAAACCTTCCCACTAAGGTAAGCAGAGTCCTTCAAATCAATTGTCCTACGATATGAACTTGACTCCTTTCTCCTAGCCCATCTCATGTCTGTGAGCAAAAACATGTAAATATGTTAATATACAATTCCCAACTTTCATTGCTTCTTTAGATTCTAGAGGTATTAAAAGAGTAGGGTTTGAATAAGCCCTGGGTGATTTGTCGTTAACATCTTTTTAAGAAACCCATGAAAATCACAGTGACTTAAAATGAAACTCATGAATCTGTTTTAAAGTTCACATAAATCTGAAACTTGAAGTTAAACTTGAAGGTCACACAAAACACAAGAACTGGAAACCCTGGGGTTTCTTAGCGTGTTAGCTATTCTGGTTCTGTCAGTTCTGTGTGACCAGGTCAACTTCCTTCGGAACACTGCACTCTAAAAGGACACCTAATCTGTCAACCCACAGCACGTACATTAGTAAAATCTAAGAATCTAAGAAAGGATGGGTGAACATTTTGTGACTTTTCATCTCTGATATGTAACTTTTTTCCTTTTTGGTTCTAAAATACTGATTATATTAAGCGTTAAGGTTTTGAGAGAGTATTTTCATTGCAGGAGACTTCATGCTTGCAAGACTTCTCTTATGGTATGGACACAGTACCTTTCCTGGTTCTCCACTCCCCTACCAGGTCCTCCAGCCTCCTGCTGGTCATTGTCCTCTTGGTGTCACACTCTCTGCCAAACATACCATCTACAGGGCCCCTGCTGGGGAACCTCCCTGTCTCACTGGATGTGTTTTCCTGTACTCTTCCGCTATGATTCTCCAGACTGAGTCCCTAGAGTCCTGGAAATGCTAAAGTGACATGGCTGCCCGGAGCATGGTTAAACAGTGTTGAAAATATCACAAAGCATTTTCGCTGACAGATCTATGATGAGGTTTTGAAACTGTTATTTCAGTTTTTATCCTTTACACCATCCCTTTCAACAAGTCAGAATTCACTCTGAATAGCAGACATGGTTCAGACAACTAGCCTTTAACAGTGGGTCAGCTTGTAGTCCTCTTTTCCATGGAAGGTTAGGGTGACTTTTCCCCCTAGGAGGGTCTTCATTACTACTACATAATAGATTTCTGTTGCTTCCATCTTATCGATCTAATCTATAAACTATGGTTTTGTTTTTGTTTTATTTATTGGTTTATTTGTGTCATGGCTATTATTTTACTGGTTTGATTTATAGTTCCATTCTCATTTACCATGAGCTTTTATATCCAAAACTATTTCTAAAAAATAATTAAAACTTTTGGGGACCAGCAGTTAGCGTAATGGCTATGTCACTGGACTCCCACGTAGTTGACCGTGGTTCACGTCCCAGACCTGGTGGCTTAAACTCACGCCGGGTGCGTGTGCGTGCGTGCCCAAGATCCCGAGAGGAGAATGGAGGAGAAGGGATTGCGGCGTAGCCATCCCCCCTGGGGTGTGATTTCTCGCTTTCTATCCCTCTGTCTCTGTCTGTCTGGTGAGTGCATGCACCCTATAGCAAAAACCTCTCCAAAAAAAAAAAAGAAAAAGAATTAAAACTTTTAACATATATTTTTTTCTGTGGACAAGAGATGGAGAGAAAAAGAGATAAAAAGAGAGCTAAAAAGAGAGATGGAAATGCCAACAGGGTTTTGATGCCACAATACCACCCCCACCGCCAGCCCAAACCAGCCCTAGAGCATAGGCAAGAGTGTGCTAGGCATACTCATGGAGATCTGTGAACTTGAACTAGGACCTTTCCATGTGGGGTTGTTTTGCAGAATGTCATGTTTTACCACTGTGACACCATTAAGCCCACCAAAATATTCTTGGCTTTAAGTGCACAATCATCACCAGTTCACCAGACGCTATTCTTTCAGTGTATCTGAATCCAAGGGTGAACTTGGCTTGGGTTCTCTTATAGACAGCTTCTCAACTTCTGTTCAATAGTTTATAGAGGGCTGGGCCAACTGCTAGACATGAAAAGTTACATAGGAGTTCCACTAAGACTCAAGTCTGGCTACTTCCTCCACTTTGCCACATTTATAATCTACAGGTTAGGAATTATCATCTGACTTTTGTAGTTGAGTAAGGTTGGACTCAGAGTTTAAGGAACTTGTTCAGGGTCTCATATGTCATGAGTGGTAGTATAGAGTCCAAAGTCAGGCCAGCCCATATCCATCACATCTCGTTATGCCTTTGAGAATGGGAAATGACTTAAAAGTTATTGCATTTCCCAGGAATCACTACAAAAGAAAATAGCTGCTTTGCACTGGCCAGTGGTGGGGTAGTTCAAGTGGATAGATCCCACATGGCCAACTGCATGGCTCAACTTGAAAATCACACAGAGTGAGCATGCCCAAAATTCGCAGAGGAGAATGGAGGAGAAAGGATTGTGGCATGGCCATCCCCCCCTGAAGGGTGCTTTCTCATTTTCTCTCACCCTTTCTCTCTCTCTCTTTCTCTCTCTCTCTGGCAAGTGCATGTGCTCTCTAGCAAATTTTAAAAAAGGAAAAGGAAAGACCAAAAATAGCTTCTGTGACATTGCTTCATAATTTGTTGGAAACTGTGTGGCATTGCTCAGTCATAATGAGAGAAGAACTTTTTTTAGACTTACAGAATGTCAGGGTCTAAGAAACCCCTTGTTCAATTCCCTATCTGATAGTTTAATCTCAACAGCCAAGAAATCGGCATACTTTATTATATCCACAAGACACTACCCACAGACTAAACCAAACGACTCTGTTTTCAAAGCATTTTCATCACACTAAAGTTGTTTCAAGGTTGGGTTCAAAGCTCCTGGTTTTACTTGTGCCTTCTAAGAAGATGTGAAAATGTCTCCTCTTTTTTTCCACAGAGAATTCTTTCAGAAACCCTAATTACCCCCTTTGTAATAATGGAAATAACCACTTACAAGTCTTTTTTCATTTTTAATTTATGAATCACTTCTAATTATTTTTATTCTTGAAATATCTTCTGAGGTAAGGAGAGTGAGTGTTTGCTAGTAAAAAGAAGACATAACTGAGATTTAGCAAAGATAAAGGAGTCAAAGACAGAATTCTGGATCATTTATTAGGACTTTCTCTCCAAACTGCCCTCTATTTCTAGGTGAACTGTTCCTATTTTTATGAATTGTTTACCATATAAGCCAGTGACAAAGTCCTGTCAGTTTCCAGGCACTATCCCAGCTTATGATGACGTTCATGGTACTCAGGACTAAAACAAGGACCACCTCCTTTCTTTCTTCTTCCTTCTCTTTCTTTCTTTTTCTTTCCTTCTCTCTTTCTCTCTTTCTTTCTTTCTCTTTCTCTCTCTTTCTCTCTTCTTTCTCTCTCTCTTTCTTTCTCTCTCTCTTTCTTTCTCTCTTTCTCTCTTTCTTTCTTTCTTCTCTCTTTCTTTCTTTCTTTCTTTCTTTCTTTCTTTCTTTCTTTCTTTCTTTCTCTCTTTCTTTCTTTCTTTCTCTCTTTTCCTGTCTTCTTTATTCTTTTAATTGCTAGTGGGCACTCATGCTTGTTAGAGAGACAGAGAGAGTCAGAGAGAGAAAGAGAGGGTGAGGTGGAAAGTACCTCCCAACATGGCATAGCTACACTGCCGTCCCCCCTCTCCAATCCTCCATCCTGTTGGGATTTGCAATATGCATGTACATGCAACCAGTGTGCTTTTCAATCCACCAGGGTTGGAATCCAAACTGTGGCTGATTATGTAGGACCCACTCTCTTAATAACTAGGCAATAGGGTTGGCCTGAACCATTTCTGATCAGTACAGGTGGATGATGGTTTACTAGAGGGATGGTGTGATGATCTGATGATTGCGCACGTAAGATCAATGCAAAAACGATGTGAGGTAAGAAACGGAAAAGGGCTACATTATAGGAATTTCGTGAGGGTGAAATTTTTGTGTCATAAAAGCACATGATTTCAAACATTTTCTCTGAGTGCTGTATTTCACATCTTACCAGGTGGTCACATTCAGTATATTTTCATTTCCCAAAGTTCAAAAACCACTCAGAAAATGCAATCATAGGAGTCTTTCATCTACATCCTCATTTCTATTCCTATCACTCTGAGTTTTCCATGTTTTTCCTGGATGTTTGAAATATCCTCCTGCTGGTCCCTATCACTCCAGTCTCAACCAGTTACACATTCAGAATCCACATACTTTCCAGGGTTATCCTCCCTAAGCTTAGAGCTGGCTAAGTTTATCCTCTACTCAAAATTCTTCAATAGCCCTAGTTATATGGAAAATTACATGCCGCTTCTTAGATACGTAATTTGATTTTTTCCCCAATTTTTTCCAAAAGACTGTCACTAATATATTCTTAGTTCTACAAGACTAGGAACTATATTTGCTGTTTTCTAGCTGTAATTTGTATTTTTCCTGCTTCTGTGTCCTTAAGCACACTGGTGTTTTTCTCTTTCTGGAATTATAATTGTGTTTTTATTACCTACCAGAATCTTCCCATTTTTCAAAACCCTGTTAAAAATCTAACCTTCTCTATAAAAAAACCTTCCTATGTTCTCCATTTATTATTTTACTTCTTTTCAACTCTATTATATATTAATCAGAGTCAGCTGCTATTAATTATTTACGTATTGAACTTTCTTGATACACTGCAATTCCTGGAGGAAAGCATTCACCGCATGTCATAGGTTTTATGAATTGAATGGAATCCACACTGATGTTGGCATATTCATGTATTTATTTGTTCATCATGCATGCCTCAAATCCAGACAGGATGGAAGAATAGAGGCAAAAGGATTATGGTATGACCATGTCCTCTTGGGGCATTTGAGATATTATGTCATAATCACAAAGAAGCGAATGAACAACAACAAAAAGGTATAAGAGTAACAGATAGAATTTTGATAAGGGCCTTTTTAATTCCTTCCTGCTACTATTATTCTTGATCATTTAAGTTCCAGTCTCTTATATGTACTATCTGAATTGGTGTACTTTCTGTTTGCTTATTTATTTATTTTTTGTGAGCGAATCCTTTCCCACTCACACACACACAGAGAAAGAGAGGCATTTTTAACAGGGTCCTCACCCTCAGGCTTAACTAGCCAGATCATGGGTGCACACACTTGAGCCAGGTATATGTGGAAGGCTCTGAGATACAAATACTGGACCTTCCCATATGGGTCCAGTTGTGTTTCTGTGTTATTTGACCCTGACCTAGACTGTCACTGACAAGCTACTTAAAGGATGACGTAGTACCTTTTCATTTTGTCACAGTACTCTGGTCTTAGTTTTCATTTCCTTCTGGCCATTATAACTATTGATTACTTCAGCATTTTCAACCTCTTTTTGTTTGCCTCAGAGTTGAAGATAGTCTCCTTGTTACATTCGTTTATAAAGATCAGTATAGGAGGCATGGGGACTTTTGGGTTTTTCTGTTCATAAGTGCGATCAGAGAGAAAAAGAGAAAACATAAGAAGAAAAGATTCAATGGAAACATTCTTACAAAGGTTGTCAAAGTCTAGCCTTTTAACTTTAGTTCCTAGTTTTTATCTGGAAGACTGTTCAGATGCACTAATAAGGATACTCCTGCTCTGATGGATTTTTAAAATTTTGATTGTGGTAAAACATACATGACACAAAATATTGTATCCACTTTGAAAGGTACAGGTCTGTGAATTTGGTACATTCCCATTGTTACATAACCATCACCACCATCTATTTCCGGAATGTTTTTATCCTTCCCAAAGGAAGTGCTACACAATTAACACCAACTATTTCTTGCTCCCTAATCCTACTCTCCACCTCAGCCCCTAGAAAGCACCATACTTCTTTCTCTCTGTAAATTTGACTATTCTAGGTGCAGCATGCACATGGAGTCATACAATATTTGTATTTTTGTGGCTTATTTAGCTTAGCATAATGTCTGCAAGTTTCATCCATGTTGTAGCATGTGCCAGGATTTCCTTCCTTTTAAGGCTGAGTACTGTCATATTTCATTCTAGTGATGGACACATGGGTTGCTTCCATCCTTGAGCTATTGTGAATAATGCTGCTGTGAATATAGGCATACAAGTACCTGTTTGAGCCTTTGCTTTCAACTCTTTTGGATATATGCACAGCAGTGGAACTCTCAGATGTGTAAGAATGATTACATGCTTTACTTTTTGAGGAACTGCCATTTCTTTTTCCACAGTGGTTGCGCCATTTTGTGTTTCTAACAGGAAGGATGATGGATTCTAATTCCTCTACATCCCCTCTTTCTCTTGTCATTTTCTGCTAAATTTTTTTGTATTGTTTTGTTTTTATGTAGCCATCATAATGAGTACAGAATAATGTCTCATTGTGATCTCATGGGTATTTATGATGGTGATACTCAAAATAACTTCACCGCTTCATCAGACTTTCATTTCTTTGTGAAAAAGGATGCCAACACTTTTCTCCATGAAAGCTTCTTTTCCCAGTGGATACCCTTTATGGGAAGAAATTTATTCAGGGTTATGAGATCTCCAAACTGATGATACTCATCAGAGAAGGCTCCTGTGAAAAATTTCTGTAGAAAATTTCCTTAAACCTCTTTTCATCTATCACCATGTTTGATATCAGCTTGGATTTGAATCTACCCAGGGATAAGAATCTATTTATTTTCAATCCATTATTCATTGTTTTTATCTCCATGAATTCACTCAACAAATTTGTTGTTACATACCTATACTCTAATGCTTCTAGCAATTCTTATTAGCCTCTTTATTATGGTAATTAAAAGACATATTAATGAAATAGTGGATTCTGTACTGATTTGGTGTCTAGATTGGTTTTCTGAGCATCTTTTCTGGAAGGACTAAGATTTGTGAGGTACAATACATTATTTATTTTAGAAATGAAATTTTCATTATGTATATAATTCAAGTCAGTATTTAAAAATGAGACACAATACTTTTATAAAATTTATTCACACAGCATGTAGTAATACTTGTATTCCACTTAGAATTTGAAACTGTTCACATATTTCTTGTATTGTAAGTAATATATTGTGAGTTAAGGATACTTAATAAATGCTAAATAAGGGACCAGCAGTTGATGTAATGGCTATGTCTCTGGACTCCCACATAGTTGACTGTGGTTCGAGTCCCAGAACCAGTGGCTTAAACTCATGCCAGAAGCATGTGCGTGCATGCCCAAGATCCTGAGAGGAGAATGGAGGAGAAGGGATTGAGGTATGGCCATCCGCCCCCCAGGGGGTGATTTCTTGCTTTCTGTCTGTCTCTTTTTGTCTTTCTGGCAAACGCATGTGCCCTACAGCAAAAACCTCTCCCCCCACAAAAAAGAAAATTAAAAAAAAAGCTAAATAATGTAATACACGAGAAAGGAAAGGAAATTGTGATTGAAAGCCCAGTTCTTGCATCTTACAATTTTTTTATTTGACATTTACATCATTATAATAATGTTCGTTTATTGCCTTCCTTTCTCCCTTCCTTCCACATTTGTTTCTTTCCTTTTATTTTTCTTAATATTTTTTTGAACAAGAGAAAATAAGATTGACAGTGAGAAATATCACATGCAATGTTTTGTTATTGTTGAGAGATTTCAGAGTTCTAACTAAATAAAAGGTACAGTAATTTCACATCAAGTGTCTCTCCAAATAAATCCAGGAATTCACACTGAGTTTTGTTCTCAGGAAATCATCACCATATCTCATTTTAGAAGTATTTCCATGTGTAATCGATTTAAATATAACATAAAGAAACAGACACAAGATGAAAAAGACAACAATCTCCTACTCCAACGTACTCAACCACAAACCAAGAGCACATTTTGGATTTTGTCCTCATTTTAGTGATCACAGGATTTATCTTATTTGCAGTTTACTCTGGCTATTTTCAGTGCCTGGGGAGACATGATGTACATTGTAGAATAATGCAATAAAATAATTGAACATATTTCCCTTGTCTCTGGGTGTACTTATACTTGTACATGCAATCACATTAAATGGGCTGGGAGCACAGCAGCCTCAGCTGTAAACTATTATCATGACAGTGCTGGCATGCCATGACCGCCCTCATGCTGAGAGGCCGACTGGGTGTTCCAATGGGATGGATTGCCCTCGAGTCAGTTGAGAAGCCAATGCAGCTCACGAAGAGAAAGTCTATGGGGCTTAAAATGAAAAGGCCTATGGAACAAAACAAACTAATATCTAGTTCTTTGCCAGCAGATGTTTGTAAAGAAAGTGAAAAATTAGTGACAGACTTAGAGACGTTCTTCTGAGCCTAGAGTTGGGGAACAAAACCAGCTGTGGTCCTTTTCCTGGAGCTCATCAAGATGAGCTTGGTTACTCATATTTGTTCTGACCTTGTACGTGAGAAAAGTAATTCAAATACTGGTAGTCTCAACTCAGAAGTATCAGATAGGAGAAATGAACAGCTTTAGAATCAGGATGTTCGTCTGAGGCAAGTTCAATATGATTTGAGAATGGGATTTTGGAATTAGAAGTCTCAAACAGACCGAATGATCTTTAAGACAACATTGTAAACTTGAAAATGTACAGAAGAATCAGAAACAGGGCCTCATCCATGTTTAGAAAGGAGGCAGGAAATTCCCAGTGTACTATTTTCTCTTTTGAAGAAAAAAAAGATCCTGAAACTAAGTAGGGGTGCTCTCCACTGTATCTACCTTCTAGCAAACAAGATTGCCTGATGTTGCTGTTCATCAGAAATGCCTATATGCGTTCTCATCAAGGGTGCAAAAGGCAAGATTGGTTTGCAAAAAAGACTCCAAAGACCAAGGTCTGAATTCTGGTTCCTTCACTCCTCAGGGTTATTTCAGAAATGTCACTTCACCTTTTTTTTTTCTTCTTCTGGTAAATGGGAACTTATCGGTCCTCCTCATCTGAGGACAAGGTGAAAATGTTTTGCAAAGTTTTGTCAAACACTATCATTATTTAAAAGCAGAACTCCTCTGTTGTATGTGAACTAAAACCTCTGTTTTACAGTTGAGCTGAAAATGTGTTTTTGGAGAATTCAGCTTTTGGTGAATGTAACTGATTTGTTTCCAACCCATTATATTCTCCTGTGGTGGACTTCCATGTTAGAGAAGTGCTAGCCACTATACTAGATAAAACAAAAATTCCAGTGTTTTAACACAATTGAAGTTTATTTCTTACACACATAAAACAGAAATCTCTAACTGGTAGGTAAAGAATAATCTCTAAGTGATCATGGAAAAACCTGGGTTCTTCTCCATTTTTTATTTCATCATCTTCAGCGCATGACTTCCAGGGTTGTTGCGTAGGAAGTCATTGGAAGGGGTCAGAATACAGTGGATATGGCATGGGAGGATTTTATGTGCCAGCCTGAAAGTGGTACTTATCCCTTTTGTTCAATTCCATTACCTTGAACTCATGCTCACAGCCACACCTCTCTGCTAAGAAGGCTGAAGAACATAGTCAAGTTCGTGTTGAGGAAAAAGATGAAATGGGGTTGGTGAGCAGTTAGCCCCTATCTGTTAAAATTTAGGGTTACAATGACAGTTTATTTGGTGTCTGAACTGTAACACGATCAGTTTGGTCTTTCACTAAAGTATCAGTTAAGGAAAATAGAAAAAAAGACTTTTCACAAATCCCCAGAGGATACTCAGAAAAATTGTGATCCACAGCGGAGGACACGTGTGTGCTAAAGGCACAGGCAGCACTAGTTCTGACTCAGACATGGTAGATTCTCAAAGGGCTGGCCAGTAGGTTTGCTACTCAGTAGGAGGGAGGGCCTTGATTCCCAGCAGTCAACCCAAGAATGCTTCAGGGAGCCCTTGAGCTTGTTTTGGCCTGCAATGCTCTCTGGGAAATTGCTGCTCCAGATTGTAGTGAAAGTCTATAAGAAAGCACAGCCCCTGCTGATGTTCCTGTCTTGGTGAACTTTGAGGGAAATGTGGACCATAAACTAGTTATTTCATTTTAGATGACAATCTCATCGGCTAACTTAATAGTCATGAGCGATTTCATGGTCAAGGGCTAGCCTCAGAAAATCAGCTTTGCTAATGAATAAATAGTCCTGTGTAGATTGAAGGTATGTGGATATATAAGGATTCATTATGTGAGAGAACTGTGAACTGAGGTAAATTGACCCATTGGGTGAGTGGTGGACATGAGAATAAAAAAACATTCAACTATTGAATTATAAGTTCTCCAAGTGTCACATATTTGCATTTCAGTCAAGATTTTTATAAACAAATATAACAATATTAACTATGGATTTGTTAGCTACAGGCTCCCACACATTTCATTACTCATAACTATTTTTTTAATAAAAAATGTATGTGTGGTCAGAGAATGATTCTGTGTGCTAGGAACCTTTCAAATTAAATTCATTACTCATGCTCAGTGAGTAACCTTCACTCAGCAGCAGTTCGTAAACTCTGGTGAAAATTAAAGTCAACAAAAAAGTATGTTAAAATTCTAGAATTTTGGCTCCCTGGCCTCTGCAAGAAATTCTGAATCAGTAAGTGCAGGGTGAGACTTGGAAATACGAATTATAATGCCAACCTTACACTCAATAATTCTGATGTAGCTACGTTTTAGGAAACATATGCTTATGACTTATCCATGTTTGTGTAAAAATATGAACAAAGAGTTTTCTGTTACTCTTGACATAACAAATTATTACACACTTATCATCATCTAGTAAACCGTTGGCAGTTAGTAAATTTGTGGGCATTATAGAGATATTCTGACATAATCTCAACTATTTGGCACCTCCTGTGTCCCCATATATATATCATGTCTTAATCTCACAAGAACTCTGAGAGGTTGGTAACACTGACTCAGTTTTATAGGTGAGGAAGACACAACTCAGAGAGGTTAAGTAACTTGCTGAAGTTAGATGACCGTGATAGTAAATGGCAGAGTCCAGATCCTGCTGTGTTTGAGCCCGGTGCTATACCTTTTCATATGACCTAGATTAAACCTGACCTTCTGGCGGGGATGGTGGTAGCTTGGGAGGAGAAAAGAGCAGGAAAGGTGTGAGGAAGTCAAGGAACTGGCAGAGGTAACAGAAAAGACTGGGGGCGAAAAGAAAGGCCATGAGAAATCTACTCTGAGGTTCTGGTTACTACAGTTGGTCAAAGAGAAAAGCCTCCTGAGGTAACTTTCTTAAATCTGGTTGTTTTCCATCATGATGGATAATACAAAGAATGAGAAACCGTAAAGGTAAACATTGTCATACCTATTTTATAGATTAGGCATCTGAGGATCAGTGCATTTGATCTATTAGCTGAGTTGCTTAATTAATGAAAGACTTGGGATTATAATCCAAATGTGTTTGTTCTCAGAGCCTTCTTTTTTCCAATTTATAGCCCTCTTCTCCAATAGAATATAAACCAGTGTTTTGCCAAACTTGTTTATTCTGTGATATTTTTAATATGCTTATTCTATAATAACTTTTGGAGGTGATGGTGAGTTGGAGTCAATAGAAAAGAGCATTTTTATCGAGTGTATGGAGAAAAGGAGAATTTTGTTAATGGACTGCCCCCATCCCCCCTTTTTTTTAGAGAGAGAGATTTTTGCTATAGGGAGCATGTGCTCACCGGAGAGACAGAGAAAGACAGAGAGAAAGAAAGTGAGAAATCACCCTCCAGGGGGAATGGCCATGCTGCCATCCCTTCTCCTCCTTTCTCCTCTTGGTTTTTGTTTGTTTGTTTGTTTTTGAGAGGTTTTTGCTATAGGGAGTGTGTGCTTGCCAGAAAGACAGAGAGAGACAGAGAGATAGAAAGCAAGAAATCATCTTCTGGGGGGATAGCTATGCCGCAATCCCTTCTCTATTCTCCTCTTGGGAACTTAGGCATGCACGCACACACACCTGGTGTGAATTTAAGCCACTGGGTCCAGGACTCAAACTGTGGTCGACTCTATGGGAGTTTAGTGACATAGCCATTATGCTAACTGCTGGTCCCTCCTCTTCGGGTTTTGGACATGCACATACACAACCCCAGAGTGAGCTTCAAGCCTCTGGGTCCAGGATTCAAACCATAGGGGGCCATGTGGGAGTCCAGAGATGTAACCCATGGGTTACATTCTTGAAAAGGAATGAGAAAGAGAAAATAATAAATAGTGAAGACAAGGAAATGGGCAAGATAAGAAAAAGATAACAATGAAAGTGAAAAAAAGTGAAACAGAGACAATGAAGTTTTTTGGTTTATAATACCACCATTCTTATATATCAGAAGATTTCAAACATCACAGCAGTAATGTTTTTGAAAGGGTAGGGATAAAACTTGCTTTAATATATATAGATTTTTGCAATAAAAGCACAATTACAAGCCAGTGATTTTTAAATGTATGAACACAAGTCTTCTACGCAGTGAAGGTTAACAAACTAGACTGTGGGCATCCCACTTGAGTGTGTGACTGTGTTTGAGTGGGAGGGGGATCTTTGTTGCATTGTAACTGTGCAATATATCAGTGTGGATGGAAGAAGTAAATTCTGAAATGAGAAAAGCATCATATTGAAATTGTATCTTACTTATGTGAATTAATAATAGGGCCATAAAACTGGTACTTATTTTAGTTCATAAGGCGCTAGAAAAGAAGTCTTTTATCATGAAATAATTACTTTCTTAAGGCAGGAAGATAATAGTAATTTGATGTATGAATGACTTCCCAATATTCTAAAATCAAATCTAAGGGAATTTCCAAACTAAATATAGATTTTTTTCGCTTTCATATTACTTTAAATAGTTTTATCCCTATTCACTAACCAGAATTAAAAAATCAAAAGTTGACTGTAACAGGATCCCAGAAGGCAGGTTTAAGTGTGATTGTTTTTCTGCATGCCTTTGTTTTTTGATTGTTCTACTATTAACAAAGAGTAGTAAACAAATTAAAGGAGATAATTGTTGATAAATATAAGCAGTCAGCTCAATTTTGAAGAAGTCTGGTTCATTGGAAAATATGTTGATTGTAGATAAGACTAAGATTTTAGATAAGATGCCAATTTAAACTCTATTTTGATTGGAGGTAATTTCATAAAGACCTCTCTAACTTTCATTTAGTTGAGCTTCAGCACTGATAAGGGAAGCTGAAATGTACGATTTTCTTCTATTATGTGATTTTCAAGACGGGAGGAAGAAGAGGCTTCTTAATACTTTCTGAATGTTTCAAAAAAATAAAAAGCTGGGACCAGCAGTTAGTGTAATGGCTATGTCGCTGGACTCCCATGTAGTCGACCGCAGTTCGCGTCCTGGACCTGGTGGTTTAAACTCATGCCAGGCGCGAGTGTGTGCGTGCCCAAGATCCCGAGAAGAGAATGGAGGAGAAGGGATTGCGGCATGGCCATCCCCTCTGGGACGTGATTTCTCACTTTCTATCTCTCTGTCTCTCTCTGTCTTTCTGGTGAGCACATGCACCCAATAAGAAAAAAACCTCTCCAAATAAAGAAAAACAATAAAATAAATAAAAATCTTATTAAAATTTTTATTTTTATTTTTGCTAGTGGGTGTCTATGCTCACCAGAGAGAGCCTAGTAATGTCACAATCCATTTTCCTCCTCTTCTGCATCCCATCATGACTTGGAGAACACTCACACAGGCCCAGCATGTTTTTTCAAGCATCTTGGACCAAGATTTGAACCGTGGTTGGTGATGTGAGATCTGGTTCCCTAGAATAGGGCTTCACCACTACCTTATTTGGCTAGCCTTTACTGAGTTTTAACTGACTTAACAACACATTTCCCCAAGTTTAAAATGTACAGCTTAACAAGTTCAACTTACCTTGTAGTGAGTGCTAATGCAAAATTTGAATTAAGTAAACTCTACCCTCATTCTATTTCTATAGGGTATACTGCACCCTATACTGTGTGCATTGCAAAATATGTTATATTGTGGGTCAAATAGATACATCGGGATTAGTGGGTAAATGTTACCATGATTGGTAATCTTGTTTTTATAAGAGAAAATATTCTAAATTCTGTAACAGTGATTTATAGAAATATTTTGAACACATCTTGTTTGTGAGATGAAGAGTAAATATCTGCCAATTAGTTATGTCAATCACTGTCCTAACTGATTCGTGTAGTCTTCTTGCTTATTTAGAATATTGTGTGTATCTCATATATGTTTCTGCATCAAATATCTATAAGGACAAATTACCTAATGCCATATGAGAACAGCTGGTTGAAGGTGGGACTGTTGGAGATGATGTGCTCTGGCTAGGAAGCAGGATAGAAAACACCTCTTTGCACATCCAATGAGATCTGGTAGGAGCTAATGTTTGAGTGGTAGATGCAAAGCTCAAAGCTGAGGTGTCCATTTCTCTCCTTAACCTTTGCTGCTTTGACATTTGCTGCCTCTCTCCTTTGCCCTCCTGCTGACTCCTGACAAAAGGTCTTCTCTTCCTTTCTAACACAGGAGATAAAACTGCACCAAGTAGTGAACTTTCCTAGGGAGAGATATGGAGACCTTTCCTCTGTAGAATCCATTCTGCATTTTCTCTGGAAGAAAGAGAGACCTACAGGGGAACACAAAGGTTAGATTGGAAAATAACCCGCCTAGTACTCAAACACCTACCTGATTAGGGAGACACTCAGATTTCCATTGGATGGTTCCTTTTTGACTTATACAGTGGGACTGTCAACTACTTACTTGCATGAAAAGTCTCAGATTTTAAACCTACAAGGTTTGTCATACTAAGAAATTGTGTTTCAGAATTTTTTTTTTAAAGAATGTCTTAAGAACTACTACCCTCACCAAGTTTTTGTTTGTTTGTTTGTTTGTTTTTTTGTTTTTGAGAGATTTTTGCTATAGAGCGTGTGTGCTCACCAGAAAGACAGATAGAGACAGAGAGACAGAAAACAAGAAATCCCCTCCAGGGAGGATAACCAAATAACTGCAAATTTCTAGGTAAATACTGTTAGTCAAAAATTGACTTCAAAAGTTTCTTACTTTAAAGAAGCATTAATTGCACACACACACACACACCCCCAGTGTGAGTTTAAGCCACCAGGTCTAGGACTCGAACACCAGTCGACTACCTGGGAGTCCAGGGACATAGTGATTGCACCAACTGCTGGTCCCTCCCTCACCAAGTTTCCAATGAGAAAAATGATAACTCAGTCTAACAGTGTTTCTTGAAATGGATGGCTCCCCTTTCCACAGATGAGGCCTTTTGTAAGCAACACAACCAACCTTATAATTATACATTTTTTTTTCCCCAGAGAGAGAGATTTTTGCTATAGGACATGTGTACTTGCCAAAGAGACAGAGAGAGACAGAAAGCAAGAAATCACCTCCCCCCAGGGGTGATGGCCATGCTACAATCTCTTCTCCTCCATTCTTCTCTTGGGATTGTGGGCACACACACACACATGCACCAGTATGAGTTTAAGCCTCCCAGTCCAGGATTTGAACCACAGTTGACCAGTGAAGGTCCAGCAACATGATCATTATGCCATCTGCTGGTCCCTGTATATCCCATTTTTAACAGCTTTATCATCTAAATCCCATTATAATATATGTGAGTAGCAGTGGTCATTGATGTGTTGAGGAAATTGCCTTTATTTTTGAACAATATTAAATATCATTGTAAGATTAGAGCTGATGCCTTTACTAGTTTTGTCACTGTCTTGTAAATTTCTCCATCCATTCTGTCCCAGCAAGATTTTAGTGAAAGCTGTGACTTAACCTTGCATTACAGGTGCTTCATACTTATTTCTACATTTGATCTTTGCAGCAACTTTTTGAACTAAGTGCCATCATTCTAAATGTACAAATTAGAAAACTCATGCTCCGTGAGTTAAATAATTTATTTAACAGCACACAGTGAGAGACTGAGCTGTGCTCACACCTAGGTCTACTTGGCCTCCTTTATTGAGTATTATACTCTGTTGGTGTAGAGTGTCCCAGTTTGGCTGTCCAAGACTCGGGCTTAATCCTTAGGTGGATCACTAGCTTTGTTAACTTAGTAGTTAAGGCTCCCCTGCTCTGCATTCACTTCATTTCAGGTATGTGGGATTTAGGCCATCAACTCAGAGATTACACTTTGAAATTAAAATTCGTCTCCCCTGCAGCACAAGTGTAACCCTAAATTATTTTTATTTGAAATTATTTATTTAATTTTATGTATTGTTATTACCATTGTTTAGTGTTGACAAGAAAGAGACAGACCAAGTGAGAGACAAATGGAACGTGAGAAAGCAAGTCACCAGATCCAGGACTCCAAGTGCAGTCAACCATGTGGGAGTCCAATGCCTTATCCACCACACCACCTGCTGACCCCATAATCCTTAGTTTTAAATGAACATTTCTTCCCATTTAATGGTTACTAATCTCTTTTGTCCTTTTTGGTTCTCACGTTGTTCTCCAGGGCTGAAGCATTTGGTATGTTCATTACTGAGCACTGGTAAATTCCTGTTCAAAGGAAAACTGAGTTGCTCTTTTAGTGTCAGTGCTATTCCGTTTGCCTTCATAGTTCAACAAGATAGGAATGAATGAATGAGCATATGATGGAAGGACTGATATTAAGGTCAAAGGCCTGGTATAACAGAGGGACATGGTATGCTCATTTAACTTACTGGACTTCAACAACACACATCAGCAAAGGGCAAAGTGAGAGTGAAAAGGGAACACAGCTGTTTGAGTGATGATGGAGGATAGCTGGTGCCTTCCAACACAGACGTGAATCTCCTGCTCTTTTCACCAGCCTTTCTTCCCATTCTCCTCCTGGTGTGAGCATCTCATATTTGGAGAGCAACTCTGGGGTTGACAGGTATATTTGTTTCTATAACCTAGTGCCTAAATGCCAACCAACTACATCACCCGGCTCTCTGCCAAGGAGGCAGCAGGAGGTTCTAGTGATGGAAAAAACGAGGAACAACAGCAGCACATCCGAGACAGCATAAGCAACAGGCTGTTCAGACTTAGTGGGATCTAGGATATCTGCCTGCATTTTATGGATGATAGAAAAGACATTTTTCATGGTAATTTTACAGTATTTATATTTTTTACCATATATGCTAATTTGGGAAATTAAATCCTTTACATTGAAACACGGTCTTAGATCCAGTTCCATAGCACAACATAACACAGCAACATTGTGCTCAGGAAGCGGGTCCCATAAAGCCAATCCGGTTTGACACCCAGCCCCAGGGGATGAAAACATGCCAGGCACATTTGGGTACATGCCCCAAATCCAGGTGGGCTGGAGAAATGGAGTAGAAAGGATTGTGACATGATCAAACCCCATTAGGGGATGCTTTCTCTTTCTCTGTCTCTCTGGTGAATGCATATACTCTCTGGCAATTAAAACAAAAAGTAATGCAGTTTTTTTTTTTTTTTTTTTTTTTTTTTTTTTGAGGTTTTTTTTTTTTTTTTTTTTGAGAGGTTTTTGCTTCAGGGAGTGTGCGTTCACCAAAAAGACAGAGATAGACAAAGAGACAGAAAGCAAGAAATCACCCCCCAGGGGGGATGGCCACGCTGCAATCCCCTCTCCTCCATTCTCCTCTTGGGATCTTGGGCATGCACACATACATGCCCGGTGTGAGGTTAAGCCACCATGTCTGGAACTCGAACTGTGGTCAACTACATAGCAGTCCAGTGATGTAGCCATTATGCCATCCACTGGTCCCTAAGTAATGCAGTTTTATTCTTTACTTATTGAAAGACTTTAGGCAAATCACTTTAGATCTTTCAACCCTACTTTCTCTAATGGAAGCCATCACAATAAGCAGTTATGTCTACTTTTCTACTTTTCTGTGTTCCAGGGTTATTCAAATATCCAGTAAGACAGAATATGTGAGAGTACTTTTTAAGTACTTAAATATTTAAGTTACATAGTAATAATAATTTTTAACATGGCATAAAGCACAGGTATTTCTTTGAAATTGCTTATTTGCTTGATGAGTAATCGCCCACTAAACACCAAAAACTTTGTAAGGCTTTGAATACATTTTTAAAAACTTTTTCAGTTGTTGATAAATTCAGTCTCATGAGTATGTATATACATACATGTATGTGTGTATACATGTACATATATATACCTATATATACACACACACACACATAAAATAAATGTGTGCATATATTCATAGGGGGAGCCTTCAAAAAGTTAATGGAAAATGCAGACAGGGCATATTTACGTGGATCTCAAAATTTTTTGAACTAAAAACTCTTAATTCCATTTTCCATAAACTTTCTGAAGCTCTCTCTCTCTTTTGTGTGTGTATAATATGTATATTTTAATTCTAAAGAAATAAAAGTTAAAAATGACTTCAGAGGCAGTTTATAAAGTGTGAGTTTCATTTTACCTGATTAGTTTACTTCTCCCTATTACAAGCTGGCTTCAGAATTTTCACCATGCAACAAATCTGTGCCACACTTGTCTATATGGTTGAGTGCAGAAACACTCAAGAGCACTCACAAGTGTAGCTGTAAGTTTGCTTCTAAGTGTATAGTCCTGGAATCTCAATATGCTATTTTTTTTTTCTCCACAAACAATACAAAGAAGTTGACAGGTCTGAAAGGGGCTTATATGAAAAGATAATTAAGAGCTTTAGAGAGTGTCAAGAGTCAATAGCTCAGCACTGTCAGCACTCTGCAGTGTTACAGGCTATAATTAGATGGCATGGAGGTGTAAGGCATGCTTGGCAGTTGATTCCCAGGGAAAAACAAAGAACAGCCTCCATGAGATATCAGGCAAGGTGGGGAATAAGCTTGCTAGAGTCAACCTTCAAAGGCCTGTTCTGTTTTCCCAGGTTGCATTGCTTGGTAAAGAGCTTGTTCTTCCAATTGGTATCTCCATGGGCCATTTGGCCTATGTTTATCATTCCTGTAATCCTCTTGCATTTGGGTGGATCTTCCTTCAGCTCTAGAAACTAGAGGTCATTTTTAAAGTGTCCGTGCACACTCATCCAGTGTTCCTCTGTTGACTTTGGGCTCCAGAAACTTCTCACTGATACAATGCCAAAGTAGTTGATTCCTGATAAAAGAACATTTTGCAAAGAGCTGTGGAAAAATCCAGAAGAGTCTTTTCTTAAGTGAAATTATAAAGAAAAAAGGCATGTACAGGACCAGAGTAAGATATTCGAAACACTGTGAAGATAATGGGAAATAACCAAACATACAAGATTTGAAATTTCACGAAAAAATTCTAAAAAGTAAAATATGCATAAAGAAGTTCAATGACCTTATTTTTTTCTCCACATATAATGTATATTACATATAGTATAATAGGTTTATATATTATATTAATAATAGGTATCATGAAATTGTTTTCAGAAATGTTAGTGCTTCAGTGCCTGTCTTTGATGCCTTTGGTACACTCTATCTGCTTATTTGCCCTCCCAGGTCTAATGTGTGTTTCATAGCTCAGTTCAAAATATACTTTAATTTTACTGGCAAAACTCTGCCTCCATAGATTCCAAAACTCTATTCATATTGTTAACAAAACTGCAAATTTCTAGGTAAATACTGTTAGTCAAAAATTGACTTCAAAAGTTTCTTACTTTAAAGAAGCATTAATTGAAAAAGAATATTTCATTTAAAATATTGCAATTTAATCAGTAATTTACAAGTAAAATATATAACTAATGACATAAATTGGATAAATACAAAGTTAGAATACACATGATACAAAGTTGGCTTGAAATAAGCCTTTATACCCTTAAAACATAACTATTTTTAAAATGATTGAAAATGTATTTCTTGCCTCCAAGAAATCTGACTGTGATCAAAGAATAATCCCACACAGACTTGCTAATTTTTTACATTTTATTCAAATCTTTGTAGGATAAGAAATTATAACATGTTACTGATGAAGTGCTCATCAATCTCATTCCCTTCTCTCATTCTAAAGGCACCTGGAAACCCATTTCTTTTTTCATAACCCAAATAGCAAGCTAGCTCTGGCTCTTGTTATATCGTAACTAACTGTCTTAAAAAGGTATTTATTTCTTCTGTGAGAGACAGAGACAGAGAGAAAGAAAGAGAAAGAGAGCGAGGCAGAGTTTTCACAGTGACCCATCCCCAGCCTCACTCAGGATCACAAGCACACTCATGCTCAACATGCACAGAAAGAGCTCGGGAAGTGTACCCAAGACCTTCCCACGTGGCTTCAGCATCACAGAGTGCTGTCTTACTGCTGCTGCCTTGGCTGGCCCTCATGTCTTACGTGGGTATTATATTACACTCTGAACTGAGGTCTTAACCTTTAGTCCCACAAAGCCCTCCTTCTGCCCATTCTGCTTTCCATACTGTCCCCATACTCATTTTTCTGATATTCAGATCTTACTTACTATGCCTTTAATGTTTAGAGACATTCTTGATGCTCCACTTCCTTTCACCCAGTTACCATAGATAAAGTTTAAATTTTATAATATGGAAACCTAGAGCTTTCACAATCCAGAGCAAATTTCCAGGTGTACTGTCATAACTTCTTTTCTTTTTTTTTTTTTTTTAGAGGTTTTTGTTATAGGGCACGTGCACTTGCCAGAAAGATACAGAGAGACAGAGACAGAAAGCAAGAAATCACCCCCAAGGGAGATGGCCATGCCACAATCCCTTCTCCTCCGTATTCCTCTCGGGATCTTGGGCATTCATGCACACCCACCCGGCATGAGTTTAAGCCACCAGGTCCAGGACTCGAACCGCGGTCACCTACATGGGAGTCCAGTGACATAGCCGTTATGCTAACTGCTGGTCCCATGTTGTCATAACTTCTATAAATTAATGTTCTCCCTGGACATTCGCTGTCCCACAACCATTTTCTTTCATAGCTTTTTGCCATTGATATGGCTGAAAATCTTCCAATGACACCTGGATTAAATTGTACTCAGTGACATTTTATATTTTCCTTACTGGCACTTTCTAGATGCTTTTATGATCCACATACTATTCACCCCACAATTATTGCCATTGATGTACAAACTTAATTCCTTCTCAAAATTCTAAACTTCCCAAAGTGAAGAAAATATATCTCAGTAACTTTTGGATGCCCCTATCATGCTACCATGAATATAATGGGTATTTATTTAATAACAAGAAAGCTGGAAGAGAATGGAGTCTAATTTCTTATTCCTCCTTCTACCTCTTGCACTTAGATCAGCACTTGACATGGAACAAATGCTCACAAGTATTTTTTACATTTTAATATGTCAGGGGTTATTAAACTATGGTCTATGGTACACATTCCACTCAACATGTATTTTGATAAATAAAGACTTATTGGAACATAGTCATACCTTCCTTTATATGTGGTTTCTGAATACTTTCTCTGCAATAGCCCGGTCCACTCATTGAAATAGTAACTGTATGGCCCATAATGCCTAAGTATTTACTAGCTTCCCCTTTTTTTAAAAGTTTTCTGATCAAATGAATGAAAATCGGTTGTAGATCAGGAAAATGCAAGATAAGAGAGCAGCCTAAGATGTTCTAAAAATACTGAATTTAGTTTTTGCTCAGTTTTGTTGTTTCGGGAGATTTTTCTTGCCCTCTATTTCTATCTACATTGATAGACATATCTGCATTTATTGTCAGCTTTCCTCCCTTAATTTGATGGTGAGTGATGAGTGATGAGTCCAAGATAGCTTGGACAGATAATTGCGTTGTCTATCCATCAATTTATACACACACACACACACACACACACACACACACACACACACACACACACACACACACACACACACACACACACACACACACACACACACACACACACACACACACACACACACTTGTTAAATGTGGATCTCATTTTGCAAAATACTCAGAAATACAAAGAACAAATTATAACTCCCTAATCATACAAGTCAGGGTTTTAAAAATCACGTGAATAGTTTCATCTGATTGTTTTTCAGAGTTCAGTCAAGACATTTCAGGTTTGCAGACATATATTCATTACTGACTGAACATTCAAGAGTGACCTGCATATAATTGCAAGGTAACAACATTCTAATTCCATTAGAAACAGTGTACTTATTACATGCTAACTCGTATTTATCCTGAAACTTCATCACCTGGTGAATATGCAATTAACCTACTTATTACCACAGGAAACATCTCCTTAGAAATACAACACATCCACACAATTTTTAATCTGATCTTCAAAGTCTTTCTGTGGAAGAAAATAATTTTTTTCCAATAAGATATATTATTGGAAACACAACTTTATGTAGCCAATTCACCACATCATCTGATTTATTTTAATTAGAGGTTAGCTGCTGAATGTGATTACAGTTATAATTATTACAATACCAGTCACCCACATTTCCATTAGCATTCCACTTGATAGTTAGCAATAAGCAGAAATAAAATATTAGGACTTTTAAGAGAAGAAATTACCAATTAGTACAATTCTCCACTGGCACAAGATAATTATTAATTATGATCATCATGGTAATTATTCACCAAGCTAAATTTCACTGGGCTACCTGTGTGCAGATTCTCTCTGCATTGCGCTCTAACCTCAGCAGCCTTCTTATCTGCTCTGAAAATCCTGAAGCAATATTTGTATTAAATACACAGTTGACTGCACACCAAATGGAAAAGCAGCTGCGAAAGTGCAGGATGGATCTTCATCTTATTAAAGATCCCTTCTCTTTGTAGGGCATTGCAAGGGGAGTATGTAAAAACATATACCTTAAGGAAGGTACTGCCTATCTGCTAGTCACATATACCTTTTCTGATTGCATGAGATAAAATTGAACCAAAAGTAGTCCTCTCAATGCCTGCTCTTTTGTTTTCCTGAAATAGCCATTCATGCCCACACCAACACCTTTCAATTGTAAAGAGCAGTGAACTGACAAAATTATAAATACAATTTGGGGATTGTTGATTGGTCAAGGAATAAGACTACATAGATTTCTTAGAAGAATATCTAAGGGCTAACAGGTGGTGTAGGGGTTAAGGTGCTGGACTCCCACATGGCCAATCACAGGTCAAGTCCTGGACCCAGAGGCTTGAAACTTATGCCAGCCACATGAGCATGTGTGCCCAAAATCCCGAGAAGAGAATGGAAAAGAAGATACTGCAGCATGACCATCCCCTCTGAGGGATGATTTCTTATTTTCTCTTTCTGTCTGTCTCTCCAGGGAGAGCATGCACCCTATAGCAAAATCTCTCCAGAAAAAAAAGAAAGAAAGAGAAAGAAAAAGAAAGAGAAAGAGGAGGAAAGAAAGAAAGAAAACTAAGGGACTGTGGTTTTCAACCCACATCTATGTCACCATTGTTGTGCTAAAACTTAATGCTATTGTTTAGCAGCATGTACATTCTTCTACATAAATGCTTTTCTATTAAATCAACATATTCTGCTTCAGGTTTTCTATCTGAAGTGAAAGAAGTTTCAGAGATTCAAAGGCAACTAATATGAAATGGGTCCCAGAAAGAAAGACAACTTGAGAGGATGCCACTGGATTGGGAATCAGATTAGAGTCTACCAACTTTGACTCGGAATTTACATCATTAATTCTCGAAATAAGTTATTAAACATCTCAGAGCCTCAGGTTCTTTATTTTCACTTGGGGACAATATCTCTTCTGCCTTACTTGAGAGGTTGTAGTAGAGTCAAATAGATGATGCACAAAATAATCTTCTTTTTAGGTTTATGCCACAGGGTGTGTGCACTTGCTGGAGAGAAACAACAGAGAGAGGGAAAATGAGAGATCACTCTTCAGGGGAGATGGGCATGTTGCCATCCCTTCTCCTCCATTTGTGTGAATTTGGGGCATGCACACACCTGGGCATGGTGTGATCTTCAATTTGCCAGGTCTGGGACTTGAACCATGGTTGGCCATGTGAGAATCTGGTGCCTTAAACACCACACCACCTGCTGGCCCCTGAAATAGTTTTTGTATGCTATAAACTGATGTTCAAGTATAAGACAACCTTTAATAAATGAGAAATTCTAAAATAAATAAATAACAAAAGAAAAAAAATAATCACCTTTAAATTTGACTGCTGAATATTTCTTCCTTTTTCTTTTTTTGTTTGTTTTTAGAGAGAGAGATTTTTGCTATAGGGTGCATGCACTCACCGGAGAGACAGAGACAGAAGGTAAAAATCACCCTCCAAGGGGATGGCCACGCCGCAATACCTTCGCCTTCATTCTCCTTTCAGGATCTTACACATGCACGCACACATGCCTGGCATGTTTGAAGCTGCTGGGTGCAGGACTTGAGCCACAGTCGGCTATGTGGAAATCCAGTGACATAACCATTACACCATCTTCTGGTCCCAACTGTTGAATATTTCTTAAAAAATTAATGTAAGAGTATTACATAGCACCAAGCTTATGTTGTTTTTTCTATTTTAAAAAATGTGCTATAGTGTGGATGTACTTGCCATGAAGAGAGAGAAAGAGCAATCACCCTCTTGGGGGACGGCTACACACAATTGTTTCTCCTCTCAACATTTTGGGATATGTGCACACAAATCCGGCATGTTTTTCAAGTTTCCAGGTCCAGCCACCTTAACCTCCATACCACCTGCTGACCTCCAAGTCTACTAAGTAGAGAGAAAAGTCTAGAATTGTCAAGAACAGAATTTAGGTAAGATGTCAGACTTTCTTTAAGCTCTGGATTAGGAAATATAGCTGTAAAGTATAAAGCAAGGTTTCATTGTCTCATTTTAAAATATATTTAAAAGGAAAAGGCAGATAGCTGATGCTGTGGAAAAGAGGCGTTGGTGACAGAGAACAACCTCTTAGTGTCCCTTCAGAGCCAAGACCTGCTTTCGCCATCAGGAAGCACTTTCTTGCTGCAGTTGCTTCTGTAGTGACTGTGCCAATCACTGTCAATGTCTTTGCTGATTACAAACAGGAAAAAATAAAGCAAATACCAAATGACTTTTTTTCATTGCAGTTCAATGTTTGCTGCCCATGTTTGCCTCCATGCTTGAAAATAGGAGCAGAGATCTCATTGGGAAGAGTTCTATTGCTCATGTTTAAATAGCTGAGCTCTGGGAACTGAGAAGAGGTGGGAGATGACCACTTTCCACTAAAAGGAGGGATACATTTGCTCAACAACAAAAAAGTTCAACAGTGAAAAGAGGGCAATTTGTAACATGGCATTTGTTACTAATTACTTACTTATTTATTAATTTTTTTTAGTTGGATGAGAAACACAGACAGACAGGGCTCAAATTGTCTTTGGGCATTTTTCATTTTGAGTATTTGGAAAGCATAGTTTGAGTAAATATCAGCTCTATTAAAATTTTATGAATACGATAATGATTTTCTTGGTAATTTAATTCTGTTACAAGTTTTAAAAAATGCACAACGTCTATTCTAAGACAAATTTCTGAAATATGTCAGGAAGAAAAATAATATATATATGTGTATATATATATATATAATTTTTTTGCCCTATGAACTAATTATTTTTAGCAGCTTTTATGAAAATAATAACAGTAATTTTAGCAGCTAATTTACCTAAAATCATCTTATTCTAATACTTGAGGGCCCCCAAATCAAAGGATTCTCTTTCTCTAAAAAGTTAAAGCAAAAATGAATGTTTCTAGTTAGTTTTAAGAGGAAAAATTAGGGTTTCAATACTTAGTAAGCTCTCAAGGAGGTGTGCGGGGAAGCAATCTGGCTGTCATGGGAGAGGGATAAAAATTAAAGAGGAGGATTTTTAAATTGTACCTCTCGACACCAATAAATAACAAGAGAGAGCTGGTACCACTCTTTAACTTGTATGCCTACAATACAAGAAGCAAATCTGACTCATCTGCCAGACTGATTGCTTTGTTTAGAATTCTACTGTCAGAGGTAAAGTGGGGGTGAGGGGATTTATGTAAATGAGGCCCTTCCTAGCTGGAAGAAAGTTGGATTATTTGAGAAAAAAACTTTTCCAAGTTTATCACATTAGAAATGTTTTTGTTCCCACACCACTTCTAGGTAAGAATGGCTTCCAATGCTCAGACTCTGGTTAAAAATATAATCTGGAAGGATCAGCAGATGGCGTAATGGTTATGTCATTGTACTCCCACGCAGTCACATGGTTGAGTCCCAGATTCAGTGGCCTAACACACACTGCTATATATATATATATATATATACATATATTTACTGTGGCTATGAATTGCCATGGATTTATGAAAACTTTGAAGGCAGCTATGATCCATATCTTCCTGCCTTTTCCTGCCTTTCTGGTATTACTACCATGTATGAGTGTTGGGAAGGTAAGGGAATTTTTTGACGAGATATGTAGTTTTCTGTTCTTATAATGGGATAAGTGTGTTCAATCTGATTAATATATGAGATAAGCAGCCATTGATTTATCTGAAGGTTTTGTAAGGTGATAGAATGCCACAGTTTATTTATACTCAATTGGAATTCAGGAAGGTAATCCTGAAAACCTCTGACCAGTACTCTAACATGGTGGACATTTCTTGACTTGTTTGTAGAAGATGTTTGGGTGCTGAAGTTTAATTCTTGGACCTTCTAATTTGCTACCCTGATTTTCTCCTTAATCCACATCAGAGTGCTGAGTTTAATTCACTGAAAGCATTCTAGAGATCCACGCTACATAACACTTCTACAGGGAATCAAATATTGCAAAAATGACCAAAAATAGGAAGTTGTAAGTTCAAACCCACGCCATTTTGGGAGAAATTAGAAAGCATAGTGTTCTAGGGAGGCAGTCTGGTTTTAGAGGCAATGGCTGGAGGGTGACTCTGGGGATTCGGTGGTGCATTTGTGTCACTGTTCACTAATGTCCTCCACAGCTCCAATTCAGTCAACTCTCCTTGACCTGAGCAGCTGCTGGTACCTGAACGTTTTGTGAGAAGTCCCCAACTCTCATAGGGAATAAGAGGGGGAAGAAGAAAGACGGAGAGGGAAGGCCTCCAGAATCCCATCCTTCCTGAAAGAGTGGTCAACCTAAAGGCTAATAATGGAAGACTGGACTCTGGTGGAGAGCAGGATAGACTCATCTACTTGGGGTTCCAGACATACCTGCTGACCTTGCTTTTCCAGTGGAGCTAAGGAACAGGGAGGTTAGTGATCTCTCTGTCTAAGGTGGATCATACCCATCTTTGTCAATGAGGAAACCAAGAGGCAGACAAACTGCCTCCTTGGACTGCCTAGCTGGTACTTTATGGGCTGATGGAATATGACTGTCTCAGAATTCACACATTTTCCACTATTTAAAGTACAGCTTGAGTAAACTGACACAACAAAATATCAAATAGTTAGACATTTTCTTCATTATTTTAGACACCATGTGTTATCATTTTGTTATTTGTTAAATAAGGGAGTGGAATTCAACCCGGTATGCATAGAATCCTCTGGTGGATGGTTACTCTAACTCTGACATGAACTAATGTCTTTCATTGGCAGCTGTGCATGAGCTAGTTTTGAGCAGAGCAAGGGAGAGAAGGCGGAGGGCAAAACAAATATGACATCCCAAAAGAGTGTTAAATGAAGGGCAAGTTTTTCAGCTGGCTACAAAAGAGGGATGTGTCATTGACGCTGTGATTATAGAGGCAATGGCTCAAGCAAAACTGATTTCAAAATGGCAAATATACCTATTAAATGAATTTAAAAGCACCATTAACCCTAACCCTATCTCTCAGCATTTA
Organism: Tupaia belangeri chinensis; assembly: GCF_000334495.1. Classification (NCBI taxonomy): domain Eukaryota; kingdom Metazoa; phylum Chordata; class Mammalia; order Scandentia; family Tupaiidae; genus Tupaia; species Tupaia belangeri. Next base: position 4,652,222 of record NW_006159617.1, on the reverse strand, counting down.
TTCTATGTTTCTTGAATTGTTTTATGTTTTCAATAATTTTTGGACAGTAGCAAGAGTGAATATAGGTTCTACAATTTATATATTGCTTTACTCACTGTTAGTTTTTTTTTTTTCTTTTAATTGCCAAAGGGCACATGTACTGACCTTAGAGAGACAGAAAGAGAGAAAGGGAAAGGAAGAAAGCACCCACCCCATGTTGGGCATTGGACACACCAAAATCCCTTCTCTCTATTTCTCCATCATGTTGTGATTTGGGGTACACACGTATGTGTGCCTGGTGTGTTTGCCAAGCCATTAGTGCTGCTTTTCAAACAATGAAGAGCCATGTGAGATCCAATTTCCTTAACCACAAGGTCACAACACTGGCCCTGGTCACTTTTAGTAAATTTAAAAATGCTTAGAGCAAATAAATAAATAAAAACCTTAAGCCAATTATGAATATTATACACATTTCTTCACATTTTTTTACTTGTTTCTTAAGTATTAAACATTATTCAGAGAACATTTTATAAGTATTAAATGTTAAAAGCTTTATACAAATCTCAAAAAACAATGCTTTTGAGTGAAAATGTTTCAAAAATATATGTTCCTTTTTTTCTTTTTTGGAGAGGTTTTTTTGCTATAGGGCTCGTGTGCTCGCCAGCCAGACAGAGAGAGACATTGAGACAGAAAGTGAGAAATCACCGCCTGGGGGGATGGTCACACGGCAATCCCTTCTTCATTCTCCTCTCGGGATCTTGGGCACGCACACACACGCCCAAAAATATATGTTCAATAAGGGGTCAAATTGAGCTCATTGGCAACAATACAACTCTTATTGTTATCTGTGACCTCCAATTTAGCTACTGAGACTGTCATGTTAGTTACTAAATCTTAAGTTTCAAGGGTATAGTTTGTTCTAATGATGACAGAATTGTCACAAAAATTAAGCATTCCTGAGACCGTTAGGTAGCATGGTGATTTAGGGCACTAGACTTCCACTTGGCCAACTGGAGTTCAAGTTCCAGACCTGGTGCTTTGCTTTCTCACTTTCTCTCTCACTCTCTTTCTCTCTCTCACTCTGTCCCTCTCTGGTTAAATTAAATTAAAATAAATAAATAAATACAGTTAAATTAAAAAATAATTTAAAAAATTAAGCAGTCCTTGTGGGCTCTTCTATTACTAGTCTATGAGAAAAGTTTTCCTTTTTATTTCTTTTAAGACATAATAGGTGGTGTGGTAGTTAAGCTGCTGGACACTCACATGGCGACTGTGGTTCAAGTCCCAGACACGTGGCTTAAAAATCACACTGGGTGCATGTGTGTGTGTGTGTGTGTGTGTGCCCAAATCCCAAGAGAATGGAGGAAAATGGATTGTGATGTGGTCATCCCCTGGGGGATGATTTCTCACTTTCCCTTTCTCTGTCTCTGTCTCTTTCTGGCAAGGGCACTCTCCCAATGGCAAAAACCTAAAAAACAAACAACCAACCAACCCACAAATTACTAGGGATGATGAACGATATTACAAAGACTTATGCAATGAAATTAAAGGTTTGTGTAGAAGACTAATGATCAGGTATAAGATAATAAAATACAGAGGAAAAAAACCAGTCTTTGACTAATTGTATTTCCCATTATCTTTTAGCTATCAGAATATCCCTAGTAAGATTTAATTCTCTTTTTGAATATTTATATCGATTTATATATAAGCATACATATTTTTTCATCCTTCTCCAAGATGTTTTGTACTTTGATATTCTGTCCTATTTTTAATGATATTTATATGCATGCGTTATTTATTATAATCGCTCACATCACTTTTGATAATGGATTGTATGTAAACATAAATAACCTGTCTTTACAAACTGATGCAGAGTACTTTGTGAAATTCATGTTGATAAAGAGAACATTAAAGGAATAAACTTATGTGAGTTGTTTTTTATTTTTTTTTTAAATTTAAAAGCCCTCTGCCACGATCATTGACATATATGCTCCCAAATGTTCTGACAACACCAAAACACAAATTATAAAGAAACGTATTGATTGCTTCTATATTGGGCTTATGATATAGCAGCTCTGATTGATGGAGGAAAGAAAATCAAGTCTTTACTTTCAGGATAAGAGTCTGTGCTTAGCAATAGATAAGTAAAATATTTCAGACTTTAAGCCTTAGAATGAATTCCAATTGGGTTGGACTTCAGTCACTTAAGTTTCAGTTACCTATACAATAATTTCTTATTTAAAAATGTTCTTCAAAACATGTGACTTCCTTGAAATATAATATCGTTTCCATGTACCGCACTAATGTCTTATTTGGCAAACGCTCTAACTTTGCAAGATACCATACTCACTTTTTCTGACCTTTGTGTCCTTTTTATTCTTCCAGAATATATGCTTAAAGATTTTTAAATCTATTGGTGCCAGGCAATAAAAAATAAACAACAGCTGCTCAAATTCACCTGGAGGTGAATAAATTATCAAACTGGAAAATGAATGACTTGTGTGAGGATGAACATGTCACTTCCTAGATGTATGTCGCATGTAGTTGTGGAGAGATGTCTGAAGCAAGACAAGTTCATTGTTTTAACAAATCCTCAGGAACATCAGGAAGCCACCAAGGCAGGCACTGGCAAGAGTATTCAATCTTTCACTCTAAAATTCCTTAACCAGCTGGCTTATGAGTCTAGTGTTTTTATTTTTGTTTCTTCCTTTTTTTACTTCAAAATTTCTTTTTTTCTTTCTTCTATTGCAGAGAAAAGTTGAGAGACAGAGAAGGAAACAGAGAGACAGACAACCCCAATAGGATCTAGATATCATGATCTATCCTAACTTCAGTAAGATCCCAAATCATGGGCTCACACATGCCTGGCATACTCAAAGAGGTTTCTGGACGTGAACTTGAATCATCTCATACAGGTCAGCCTTGCAGAATGTTGCATTTTACCATTGTGCCACCGTTTGGCTCATAGATTTATTATTGAAACTCAACCTCAGGTAAATATTAACTCATATGCTTCCATTACCCACAATGATTTAAATCACATAAGTTTTATTTATTGCAATATGGGAGGAAAAAAATCCTCTGATTTTTCCTAAGATATTCTGAGTTGCCTACTACTTCAATTATACGGACATCAACACAAGACCATGAGGGATCACAATGAATCAAGAAAAAATAACTCTACCACAGGAAAGTAGGTATCTATGAACTATCTAGTAAAGAAGTAAAAATAATTGTCAGAAGGAAGTTTGTAAAATACAAGAAAATACACAGAGAGTTAAGTGAAATCAGAAAAATAATATACGAATGAAATTAGAAGTTCAACAAAGAGATACAAACCATAAACGGAATCAAATAGAAATTCTGGAGCTGAAGTAAACAATGACTAAAATAAAACATTGCAGAGAGGCTCAACAGAAAACTCACTCAAATAGAAGAATCAGTGAGCTCAAAGATAGGTCATTTAAAATGATCATGTCAGAGGGGCTAGTAGTTGGCATGGTGGTTGGGACACTGGACTCCCACATGGGAGACTATGGTACAAGTCTCAGACCTGGCAGCTTGCTTTCATGTTCCTCTTCTCTCTCTCTTTGTCTCTCTCTGGTCAAATTGAAAAATAATGGTAACAGATTAAATAAAATAAATAAATATTTTTTAAAAAAGAAATTATCTTGTCAGAGAAGGCAGGAAAGAAAAAAAATAAAAAGAGCAAAGAAAACTTACCTGACTTATGGGGTACCATCAAATAAACCAACATATGTATTATGGGAGTTTTTAAAAGGCAGAGAAAGAGAAAGAAAACAAAAATAACAGAAAACTACCCAAAATTGGAGAGAGAAATTAACATTCAAATCTATGCAATCCATAAAACCTCAGATAGATGAATCACAAAGAGATCTTCTTTGAGGTATATTATAGTGAAATTCTCATTAGACAAAATAAGAATTTTGAAAGCACTAAAAGAAAAGCAATTTCTCAGATACAAGGAAACCTCCATAAGACTTTAAGTGGATTTCTTAGCAGAAACCTTGCCAGCAAAAAGACATACTATAGAATACTATACCCAAATGATTGCCAACTTATAATATTATACCCAACAATACTATACCCTATAGTATAGAATACTATACCCAAAGGATTGCCAACTTAGAATACAATACCCAACATTTCTGAAGTTGTCTTTCAGGAATGAAGAGAGAAAAACTTTGTCAAATTGGGGTCAGCAGGTGGTGTAGTGGTTATAGCACTGAACTCCCACATGACCAACCACAGTTCAAGCCCTGACCTGGTGGCTTTAAAATTATGCCAGGTGTGTGTGCATGTGTGCCCAAAATCCAGGAGGAGAATGGCAGAAAAGGGATTGCAGTGTGGCCATTCCCCTGGGAGTGATTTCTCACTTTTTCTCTTACTGGTAATTTCTCACTTTTTCTCTTACTGTCTCTCTCTTTTTTCTCCAGCCACCACATGCACCTTATGGCAAAAACATTAAGGAACAAAAACTTTGCCAGACACCCAGATATGGGAGTTTAATTAGCTTTATAAAAAAAAGAGAAAAGGCTAGTGGAAGTGTTTTGTGTTTCATAAAGAAAAGAAAGACTGCTAACTAAAGACATGAAAATATATGAAAGTATAAAACTCACTGTAAAGGTAAGAATGTGGTAAAATTTAAAATATTCAGGTGGCAATGTGTTAATCACTTCAATTCTACATTAAAAGTTAAAAAAATGTAAGTATTAAAAATAACTTTGGCACAGTGGTAAACTGAGATGCTCTGTGAGACAATTTCACATGGAAAAGTTACTTGTTCAAGACTGGAGACCTCTCTGAGTATGCTAGACATGCACTTGCTTATGATCAAGGGCTGGCTGAAGGCTGAGGGGTAGACTGCAGTGTCAAGACCCTTTTAGAGGTCTCTCTCTATCTCGGTCTCTATGTCACTCATGGAAGAAATAAAAAATAATTATAATTGGACATTTACACATTGAGTTACAGTAGTTTGTTGATAAACATGCAATATAAATATCGGGTACTTACCATGAATAGAGCTTTCAGAACTGAAAATCACTTAGGGTGAGTCAGTGAGTGAGTGGTGAGTGAATAGGGGTGCTAGAACATCACTGTACACTACTGTAGATTTTATAAACACTGTATACTTAGGCTACACTAAACATAAAAAATGCTTTTATTCGATAATAACCTTAGCTTACTGTAACTTTTTAACTTTATGCACATTTTACTTTTTCAACATTCGACTTTTTAAAAAACACTTATCTTGAAACATACTCTATATAGCTATACAAAAATATTTTCTTTCCATCCTGATTTTATAAGCTTTTTTCTACTTTTAATTTTTCGTTATTTAAATATTTTGATGGTGTTGTTACAAAACTAAGACACAGAAACACACATTAACCTAGGTCTACAAAAGATCAGAATCACTAATATCACTGCCTTTCACCTCTACATCTTACCCCGGTGAAAAATATTCAGGGTCAATAACACATGGGGCTGCCCGTTTCTTATGGTAACAGTGCCTTCAGAGACACATCCTGAAAGACTGGTCGGAGGCTCTTTTCAGAAAGAGCTTGGTTTGCTTCTTTTTTTCCCTATCACAAATTACTTATACACAGGTAATGCACTATCAAATTGCCTTTCTATTAATTAAAGTCTTTTGGCTTTAGCGCATTCTTTTTTTTTGAGAGTTTTTTGTTATAGGGTACGTGCGCTCGTCAGAAGGACAGAGAGAGACAGAAAGTGAGAAATCACCCCCCAGGGGGGATGACCACACCACAATCCCTTCTCCTCCATTCTTCTCTTGGGATCTTGGGCACGCACACACACACTCCTGGTGTGAATTTAAACCACTGGGTCCAGACTCAAACTGCAGTTGACTACATGGGAGTTCAACAACATAGCCATTATGCTAACTGCTGGTCCCAGCGCACACATTTTTAACATTTTTAAGGCATATGTTGAGGTCTACCACATCTACTTAATTCACCACTGAACTTTTTTGAGATTCACTTTTTTTTTTTTAATTGTCTTGCAGTTTCCTTTTTTTCTTGCCTCTTCTTCAGCCATGTGCTATGCTTGTATTCCAACAACTTCTCATTAGTTAGTTCCTTAGAAACCACCTGTTAGAGTTCCTCAATGACATCCTCATCCACACCCACATTAAGTAATTCGCCATTTTAACCACAGCCTTGTTGATTTTTGCAGCCTCTTAATCCTTGTTAAATCCCCTGAAGTCATAAATTAACTTCTTCAGTGTCTTCTTCTAGATGTCATTCATATACCCCTTGGTCACACCACTCTAAGTTCAAGCAAAGATTTTAATGTTGTCATTCTTCCAAAATTGCATCAGTGACTTCTCAGTGAAAGGTGTCAGCAATATCATGGGCAAATGACAGTAACTTACTAGTCAGGGAGTAGGCCTTAAAAGTTGCTGTAACCTGGGTCCAGCAGGTGTCACGGAAGTTAAAGCGCTGGATCCCACATGACTGACTGTGTGGTTCAAGTCCTGGACTCAGTGACTTGAAAGACACGCCATGCATGTGTGTGTGAGTACCTCAAATCCCACAAGGAGAGTGGAAGAGAAGGGATGACAGCATAGCCATGGTCCCTAGGGGCTGATTTCTCACTTTTATTCTTTCTTTGTCTCTCTCTGTATCTCTTCAGCAAGCACACTTGTCCTATGGGAAAGAATCTAAAACCAAAAAAAATGTTCTATAACTGTTCAAATCCATTTGTTAGATCAAAGAGATGATGCTTAGAAGAAGAAGCACCATTGCTATTGGCATAAGCATCATCAATAAAAAGAGGATGAGCAATTAGATAAAGATGGCTGATGGGAAGCCCCCAAAATTCATTTCCTCTACAATCAATATATAAAATAATAATTTCTCAGAACCATTTTGACGGAAATTTCTAAGGAAGGACATCTGAAATTACCAAGGAAAGATCTGAAGTTTTCTGAAATGTGTAAATTCAAGAGAAGTAGCATAGAAAAGGAACTGAAGCACCCAGTTGGCTGAGATTGGCAGGGTAAAATCAGTGGAAACTCCCCTTTGCTGGGAAAGGGTAAGAAACCTCTTGTAGCATCCGATGCCACCATGAATGGCATTCTTAGCTGCCTGGGAGTCCATCATTCCACATGGCCCTGTCCTGGTGAAAGAAAGTTCCTGAGATTCTCAGGGCTGCATAACTTGAGGAAAGGCTCTTTCCTTAGTTAACTCCTATGTTTAAGATTTAAGCAGATGCAGACTGGTGCTATTTTGAGAGCAGAATAGCTGCCTAAGTGTAACTTGCACCAAGTTCCAATGGTCTATAAGTCTTCAAATCTCTGAGAATCCACCAAAATCCTGCCAAGCTTGAATGAGTGACTACAGTGATCCCAAGGAGACTGAGAAATAGGACCGTGTTCTCAGCACTTAAGCACATGCAGCACTAAAAACTGAAAGAAATTGGAAAAGGCACCAAAACAAAAACAAAAACAAAAACAAAAATGGAAAGATATGTTTGTTCATGGAGTGGAATTAATACAGGTAAAAATGTTGATAACTTCTAAAATAATCTATAAATTTAATGTAATTCTTATTAAACTATCAGTGATATTCTTCAAGAAATAAGACAAATAATTATAAATTTTGTCGGGAATTACAAAAGACCTTGTATCACCAAGGCAATATTGTGCAAAAAGAATATAGTTGGAGGCATGTAACTGACTTTAAAATATATCACAAAACTATTATAACAAAACAGCATGTCACTGACACAAAAATAGATCCTGAAACCAATGGAACAAAATAGTGACTCTAGACATAAATCCAACAACATACAATAAACTGACTTTGGAGAAAGATCACAAGACAATTCAGTGGTGAAAAGATAGTTTTTTTTCAATAAATAAAGGTGAGAAAACTATATATCCACTTGCAAAGAAACAAAACTAGCACTCCATTCCTCATCATTTAGCAAAAATAACTCAAAATTATTATAAAAACTGAAATGAAAGGGCCAGAACTACTGGAGGAAAACATAGGAGAAACACTATTATTAGGGATTAGACATTATAGTAGGCAAAGATTTCTTAAAAGACCTTGAAAGCATAGACAATTACAACAAAATAGAAAAGTCAGATTATGCTAAGCTAAAAAGTTTCTGCATAGCCAAGGAAATGATGAGTACAGTAAAAAGAGAACCACAGAAAGGGAGGAAATACTTGCAAACTATATTTTCAATAAGGGATTAATAGTCAGAACTCAAACAGCTCACCCACAAAAATACTAATAATTCAATTAAAAAATGGGTAATTGACCTGAGAAGATAATTCTCAAAGGAAGGCATATAAATGGTTAAAAAGTAAATTTAGGGGCCAGCAAGTGGCATAGTAGTTAAGGCATTGGACTCCCACCTGGCCAACCATTTTTCGAGTCCTAGACAGGGCAGCTTGAAACTCATGCTGGGCATGTGTGCATGAGTGAGTGACAAAAATCCTAAGAGGAGAATGAACGAGAAGGGATTGTATTGTGGCCATCTCCCCTGGGGTGTGATTTATCGTTTTCTGCCTCTCTGTCTCTTCAGCGAGCACACATTCCCTATAGAAATAATCTTTCTCTCAAAAAAGAAAGTAAATTTTAAAAAGTTTATCAGCTAATAGTTCCCCCCAAATGCATAGTTATCTATTAATAAAAATAGGCTCAATGTCTTTTATCATAAGAGAAATGCAAATCAAGACCACAATGAGATATCACTTGATCCTGGTCAGAAGGGCTGCAATACAAAAGATAAAGAATAACAAAGTGCTAGAGAGATTGCAGAGAAGAGGGAATCCTCATGCACTGCTGTTGGGAATGTACATTAGTACAGCCACTGTGGAAAACAGAAAGGGGAGTCCTCAAAAACCTAAAATTAGAACTACTGTATTTGAGGACCAGCAGCTGGCATAATGGCTATGTCGCTGGACTCCCATGTAGTTGACTGTGGTTCGAGTCCCAGACCTGGTCGCTTAAACTCAAGCCAGGCACATGTGCATATGTGCCCAAGATCCCGGGAGGAGAATGGAGGAGGGGGGATTGTGGTGTGGCCATCCCCCCTGGGGAGTGATTTCTCCCTGTCTTTCTGGCAAATGCACAAGCCCTATAGCAAAAAACAAAACAAAACAAAACAAAACAAAATAAAACAACAAAAGAAACCTCTCAAAAACAAAACAAAACAAAACAAAAAACAAAAAAGCTACTGTATTTGATCCAGCAAAAGCTCACTCTTGGATATATGCCCAAAAGATAGGAAATGACTCAGCTGGAGAGACATTTGCACACTCACGTTTATTGCAACATTATTCACGATAGCTAAGGCATGAACTCTACTTAAGTGCCAACAACTGATAACTGGATTTAGAAAAATGTGGCACATACACACAAGAATATACTACAGGGAACCAGCAGTTAGTGTAATGGCTATGTCGCTGGACTCCCACGTAGTCGACCTCGGTTCGTGTCCCGGACCCGGTGGCTTAAAACTCACGCCGGGCGCGTATGCGTGCGTGCCCAAGATCCCGAGAGGAGAATGGAGGAGAAGGGATTGCGGCGTGACCATCCCCTCTGTGGGGTGATTTCTCACTTTCTGTCTCTATGTCTCTCTCTGTCTGTCTGGCGAGCGCACGCGCCCTACAGTGAAAATCTCTCAAAAAAAAAAAAAAAAGAATATACTACACAGCCATGAAGAAAAACAATATCCTGTCATTTAACACAAAGTGAATGAACCTAGAAGATATAATGCTAAGTGAAATAAGCCAAGCTATGAAAGAAAATACATTATCTCTCCTTTTAACATATATCAAATGTCCACATTTTATGGCCCAAACTGGAGGACTTGATGGGATAAAGTAAATAAAGTAATGGTAGATACCACAGTCATGGGGAGAGATAGTGTTTAGGAGAAAATAATTAGCAGACACAAGAATGCGCATAAGCAAGTGGGATAGATTATAGAATAGTGTGCCACAGCAGAGTAAAAATATTGTTGATAATTTAATGTATACTTCCAAAAAATACTAATACAACTATCATCTAATATGTGCAACATGAAGTAATACTCAATGTGCAATAAAATAAATATGTCTAAGTCCTTGATTTGATTTTTACACACTTTATGCATGCTTTGGAAAGCAATATTGTATCCTATAAAGATGTATAATGATATGTGTATCAGAAATTATGTTTTTAAAAATTAAAAAAAGAGGATATATGGCATTACTATTAACAACAAGCAGACTTTTGAAAGCTGTTATTTTCTAAATAGTACTTCTCCATTTTCCTGGCACAGGAACTCAGGAAGCATCTAAGAGAGAGGTTGCATGAGTCATTTCTACTTTTATTATTATTTTTTAATGCTTATTTATTTCTTTTGTAAGCATGAAAGAGAGGGACAGACATGCTCAGTAGAGTCTCATATTATCATCACCCCCAGCCCCTAGCCTCTCCAGCCAGCTAGGAACATGGCAAGGCTGTTATTCTGCCCTTAAAAACATTTAAACTGATTTAGCCTCTTATTGATGAAAGTTCTTTCAGACATTTTTTTTCCCAGAATCAGAAGTTTTCAAACATATTAAAAATTTCCTGGGGCAAGCTCTGTAGCTCAGTGGTGGTGTGCTGCTCATGAGAGGCTGGATCCCACATGATGGCCACAGATTGACTCTTTGGTCTCCAGAAACATGCCAGGCATGCAGTGTCTAGGATATGATGGCCTGGAGGACCTGAAAATGGGAGTCATGGCATGAGCAGATCATGTGGAGGGTGTCCTCTCTTCTCTCATACATACACAAAAATGCTCTGTCATAAATAAAGGGAGAAAAACTTTTCCGTAGCAAGTAATTTTCCTCCATTCACTTTCCCGTTAAGTCATGAGTAATGATTCTCGAATTCCTTAAATCATCTAAAGTTAGCAGTAAATTTGACACCTTGGTTGGGTCCAGCCTTTTTTTTTAACATTGCAAGCAAATTTTTTTCTTTGACCGTGATTGTCATGGTGCTGAGAAAGTTAAACTTCTGTGTCTGGTCTTCAATTCTGTCCATTAAAAGTTTCTAATAATTTAAGATGTAGGTTCTTCTTAAATTTTTGTTAGTCCAATTGCCTTGAATGAAACAGATTATTTAATAACCTCTATCCTTTCTTCTTCTTCTTTAAGATCATACCTATGATACAATAAGACATGCCTGAATAGTGAGTAATAAGCATCACTGATTTTCCACCTTGCAGACCTTAGTAACTTTTAATTTTGTGTCCAAGTTATTCATTCATTGTGAGCTTTTGGTGGCAACATTAGCAGGGGATTTTGTATGTTTATGCACCGGGACAAATGAATCAACAGGAGATAAAACAAAGCAGAAGTGAAACAACACCGTGAAGAGACACAATAAACATGATAGATTACTATATATAAAGTTTTTTTTCCAGAATAACATAGCATATTGTCTTACAGTAAACTTCTTTAAAAAAATAAGTAGAAGGAATAATAAAAAATAAAATAGTGATTCAAAATTATCATATAGTAAGTACATAAACTAGTAACATAATAGTTTATTATCAAGTATTATGTATTATAGGTAATCGTATGTGCTACAAGTTTTAAAGTTCGCTTATTTATTTTGTGAGTGATGGAGATCGAAGGAGAGAAAGGGACAGAGATATAGCACCCCTGTGTTGATGAGGTATCGATGCCTCAACCACCCTGATAGCCTAGCCTCAACTAGCCTTAATTAGGGGCATATTCCTGTCCGGCATACTCAGGGAAATCCCCATGTATGAACCAGCAATCTTCCAATGTGGGTCAGTCTTGCAGTGCACCACATTTTACCCCTTTGCCACCATCTGACCCTATGTTTGTGCTATCCCTTCATACAATTGGCAGTACTATGGATTTGTTTACACTACTACCACCACAAACACTAGTGATGCATTGCACTACAACATTATGACAGCTATGATGTTACCAGGTGACAGCAATTGCTTGGTTCCATTGCAATCTTATGGGACTCCTGTCATGCATGTGGTCTATTGTTGACAGAAATGTCATTATGATGTTAAGATTATGTTTGTTTTTAAAAAATCAGTCCTCGTTAATATATGAGATATTTTATTGTCTGATTTTTAATCACTTTTTCTTTAACACAGTGTTTCATAGTAAAAAACATTGACAATTCAATATATACTTCCAAAATAATCAGTAGGGCGAATTTTGAATTTACACACCATAGTCTAATGTTAAATGTCAAAGGTGGTGAACATATTTATATCCTCTTTTTCTGTTACACACTGTATATATACTTTAAAAAACCATACTGTGACATACAAAGATATATAATGATTATATGGAAATCATAAATTGCAATAAGTAAATAAATTTATTTGTAATTAATAAATAATAAATAGAAATGTTAAGAAGAAACATCATTATGTGGTGGATGACTATATATAGAAAAATCTCAAAATTCCTCTAAAAATCTGAAAACTAATAAAGTTAAGTTTCAAGATACAAAATCTTTAAAATCAATGTACAAAATGTATTTGCATTTCTATACATTATAATGAACTACCCAAAAAGTACATTTTAAACTCTCATTTATTTATTGCCTGATGGCACATGCACTTGCCAGAGACAGCGAGAAAGAGGGAGAAAGCACTCCCATAATGGAGCATGGCCATACAGTAATCCCTTTTCCTCTATTTCTCCGTCTGACTGGGCACTCACACATACATATCGGGCATGTTTTTTGAATTGCTGGGGTTGAGATTCAAACTGTGGTCAGCCATGTGGGATCCAGTTTCCTCAACCATGAGGCCGTGGGTCTTCCCTGAAAACAATCCCATCTATAATAGCACACACACACACACACACACACACACACACACACACAAACTTAGAAATAAATTTGACCAAGAAAGAAGACCTGAACACTAGAGACCACAAAACATTGATAAAAAGAAACTGAATAAATGTAAATAAATATATACACATCTTATGTTTAGAGATTAGAAGAATTAATGTGGTTAAAATGTTAACATTATTCAAAATCATCTATAGATTCAATGCAAAAGAAACAATCAGCAAGGTGAAAATACAACCTATGAAATGGAAGAAATGTAAATTGGCGCAGCCATTATAAAAAACAGTGTGGAGGTTTCTCAAAGTACTAAAAATAAGCCAGTCACAGTCACACAGTGGTAACACAACACTCTGTGATGCTGAAGCCATATAAGAAGGTTATGAATTTATGTCCAGAGGTTTTCCTGTACATGACAGGTACACACATATATGTCCATGACTCTGGCTGGCTGAGGCTACTACATGAAGATTGAAGATTCTGTTGGGTGTGTTTGTTTCTTATTCTCACTTTTGTGGATACATACACATACACATATACATATATATGCACACACACATATATATACATATATATACACACACACACACACACATACACACATATTTTTATATATAATATGTATGTTAAAAATAGGACTATCTTATGATTCAGCAATCCCACTTCTGGATTCATATCTAGAGACCTTCCTGAATATTTCTGGCATCTGCATTCCAGAGGAAATGAAATCGGTGTGATAAAGAAATATCTACCCTATGTTTTTCTCAACATTACTCACAATAGCTAAGATACAACATCAACCTGAGTGTCTGTTGACAGATGACTAGATAAAGAAAATGTGCACACACAATGGAATATTTTTCAGCCTCAGAAAAAGAGAAGGAATTTCTGTCATTTGTGACAACATGGAATAGCCAGGAGAACATTGTGCAAAGTGAAATAAACCAGCCACAAAAAGACAAATATTGCATATTTTCACACATGTGGACTCTAAAAAATACTAAAGTCGTAGAAACAGAAAGTAGAATGGTGGCTGTCAAGGACTAGAGAGCGTAAGAAATGGGATGATGTTGGCTAAAGGGTCAAAGTTTTAGTTGGGTGGGATGAATAAATTCTGGAGGGGCTAGAATTGCAGTAGAACAGTGAAATGTGACACTCTTTGAGGTTAACCCACATGAGAGGTTTCCAGATTCATGTCCAGAGACTGTTCTGAATATTTCACACATGGGTATTCCTATGATCCAAGACTGACTAAAGCTCAGGGTGGATTATGGTGTTAAGACTGCTGGGAGTGTTGTCTCTGTCTCTTTCTCTTTGTCTCTCTTATTTATGGAGAAAATAAATGGATAAACTTTAAACACGTCAGTAGCACTAATAAACAGTATGGTGACTATAGTTAATAATTCTCCATTGTATGCTTGAAATTTACTAAGAGAGTTGATCTTAAGTTTTCTTGTCATGGAAAATAACTGAGATGATAGATACATTAACTAGTTGATACTGATAATCATTCACAATGTATATCAAAACACCACATTGTATACTTAAATATTTATAATTTTTATTGATCATTTATATCTCAATAAAGCTCAATTACAAAATAAAATATTTATTGCTAGCCAACTTTATGGGACTCCAGATTCCAGGAAAACAAAGACGACCTGAGAAGCAAGACATGAGCTATTCCCCTGACTTCTGCAGACATCTGTAATAGACTCTTGATTTTTTTAGTAAAACCATGACTTAAGCGACTCCCCAGTCTTTACGGGCCAATGAATAACTTGTAATGGGGGATAATGAAAATTTGCATTCCAACCAATACCAATATAATCAGAGTTTAGTGTATGGAAAGAAAGAAACTGATTTATCTTAGTTCATAGATAATAGAAAGCTGTATTCTAGAAACTGCTCTTTTTAGAAAATAATATATCAACATTAATGGAAGCAAAACAAATCATCCATAATTGTACTGTCTAGTTTTAGATGGACAAATGTTCTTATGTGCTCCATGTCCTCCCATTAAGAAGACACATTGATGGTGCGGCAGTAATAAGTGAGACTCTGTGAGGCAGATGCATATGTGAATGTTGTCAGTTTGCACCCAGAAACCTCCTTAAGTACACCATGCATGCATGTGCCCATAATCCCGGGGTGCCTGGGGGATCCAACAGTTGGCATAATGGCTATGTTGCTGGACTCCCATGTAGTCGACCGCGGTTTGCATCCCAGACCTGGTGGCTTAAACTCACACCGGGCACGTACACGTGCGTGCTCAAGATCCCGAGAAAAGAATGAAGGAGAAGGGATTGTGGCATGGCCATCCCCCCTGGGGGGTGATTTCTCACTTTCTGTCTCTCTCTGTCTTTCTATAGAGCATACACATCCTATAGCAAAAAAACTCTCAAAAAAAAAAAAAAAAGCAAAAGAAAACAAATCTGGGGTGCCTGAAGCCAAATGTGGATCATAGCATCAAGATCCTCTCAGAGGTTCTGTTTTTCTCTTTCTTGCACTGTCTCACTCATAAAATAAATAAACTGAAAAATTAAGAGAGACAATCATATTTGGAGTCATAAAAGCCAAATGTGTGGTAATGAAAACTCCAGGTGGTTATTATTATTATTAGAAGGTAGAAATTATGGTGGTGACATCACAGGGCTGTTACAAAAATTAAATGAGATAATGTGGTTGGTGTGCCTTGTGTAGTCCTGCTATGTCCTAGTAAGTGTTCAATGAATGTCTTTTGACTAATACTGCAACTTTTATTGTGTAACAAACATCTATTTTTACAAAGATGGAAAAATAGTCAATAAAATTTTTAGGAGATATGAATCTTTTTATTTTCGATTGAAGCATAAGCTTACATTTGGATCCAAAGTAGTAAATTCAGTATTTTCTTTGCCTTAATTTGGCTTATTGAATAGCTAATGATTATTGTAAAAACAAATTTCAAAACAAAATCCACATTCTGTTTTATCTGATTTACACATGGCCATATGCATTACTGCATGTTCTCATCTTTACAATGAGATTAACAATGCCTGTTTTTTATACACCTATAGAAATACCAAGAGGACTAATACTGTTTCAGGAAAAAAATAAGCCATTAAGAACTGTTAATTTTCTAAACAAAGAGAAAATTGCTATTTATTTCTTAGAAAATGCAACATGGAATCAAAACAAAGTTGGACTGTGCAATTTAATATTTGTGTTCAAAAGACATAACTATTTTGGATTCTCTAAATAGTAACTAGCCTTAGAAGCACAACAGTGGCTAGGGACTTCTGACAATTTTGGAAATTTGTATTCTAAGTGACTTCCAGTAAAAATATGAAACCAGGGTGTATTTTATATGTATTCATCTTTTGGAAGTGATTCATGATATGCAGATGAGGGAGGAGACATGACCAGAGGAGCCCAGCGGTTCTATTGGTAGAGCTGCCATTATGGTTGCTGATTCAGAGATAAGAGTCTTTTTTTTTTTTTTTTTTTTTTTTTTAATCCGATTCAGGACTGGGTAGAACAAAGGAGCTTTTGTATTTTTTCTTTTATGTCTACCTGTTCCACGCTCTCTTTTCCTGACCCATGCTTGAGGACATCAGTGCTTGAGCATATTAAGATACAGACATCAAGACTAATATCTCAACGTCGTTATCTCCACCAGCGAGCAAAGCCAGATGACGTCAGTGGTGTGGCTGCACCCAGGACATGTTCAGCTGTATCTTCTCATGTCATCAGAAAATGTCAGATCTCTGTGGTAGTTATTTGTCAAAGTAGATATATTATAAAAGAAGCATGTGAGTTATTCGTACTATTATTTTGTGAATGATTATAAAGACATTGATGATGTAATCTGCATGTGTATCTGAATACTGCTGAAAAGGCTATTGCTCTGAAAGATTCAGAGGCATCTTCCAACTACTACTAACTAATATATTCAAGTGAATACATATGGACATTAACATCATTGACAATGTTGGTGGTGTTTTTTAATCAAATTAATCTTGTCAATTAATGGAAGAAATAGCATGCCTTGAAAATCATAGGTAGGACTTCAGACTTTGCAGTAGGATTTCAGACTTTGCAGCAATAAGGATCATTATTGTGAATATATCTTGGAACAGATGGAAATCTGTATGATCCTATGCATTTGAAATTAGTTGAGAAATTGTTCAAGGTGGTGATATAGTGACCCCTAGGTCAGAAGCAACCTGGAAATATAGGTGCTAGCTTTAAAAATCATTTAGGGAACCAGCAGATGGTGTAATCGTTACAACACTGAACTCCCACATGGCTGACTATTGTTCAAGTCCCGGATACAGTGGCTTGAAACTCACGCTGGGCACATGTGCATGCATACCCAAAGTCCTGAGAGAAGAATGAAGGAGAAGGGATTGTGGCATGGCCATCCCCCCTGGGTGAGGTGATTTCTCACTTTCAGTCTCTGTCTTTCCAGTGAGTGCATGTGTTCTATAGCAAAAGTCTCTTTTAAAACGTAAAAAAAAAAAAAAAAAAAAAAAGAAAGAAAGAAAGAAAAAAGAAAATCATTTTAATTTTGTTAGTGCTAGCTGGTTTGGGACCTTCATTTGTGCAGAAAACTTCTTATAGGCCAAGAAGTTAAGTTTTGGACATTATGTCATCTAGTTTTTGCTGAATGATTGACTATCCCAAAACCTAAATGGTTAAGACAATGATAACCAATTATCTGGCTCATCATCTGAAGGTCAATTTGAACTGGGCTCCATTGGGTGATCCTGCTTTTGGGGTCGCATCTGTTATATATCTATTGATATGTGTGTCTGCTTGGTTCCCTGTAGTTGATTCCTAAGATCGGCTGTAACAGTTCACTTTTTTACAGTTTCTCATCCTCCAGCAGCATACTTCTGGTAGCTGGTTAAGTTTCCAATGGAGCAAACAAAATGTGCAAAATATCATATGGCCTGGACTGAGGATAGCCAGCAATTGCTTCTATCATATGTTATTCATCAAAAACAAAAACATAAAATTCATAAAACAGCCCAGATTCAAGGGTTGTGGAACTTGACTTCATCTCTAAATGGGAGACACCTCAAAATCATATTGCAAAGACTGTGGTTTATGGAAAGGACTATTGTGGTCCTTTTTATGACCAATCAAAGGCTCCATTGGGTGACTGAGGTTTAATCTGGTCTGTGATACCTGGGCTCTTTTCAGGTCTATCACAAAGACAACTCTGGTGACCTAACTTTGTTTTAATGATCTTTCAGGAATGAGAAAATACTATCTATTAATGAGCTTGTACAAAGCCTATTAATAAGTATGGAGACCATGTCCATTGTAGCAATATGAAATAACTGCATGTGTTAGATATGTTGCAAAAATCTAGAGTTTTACAATGGACCATAAAATTGGAAGGGCCAAAATAAGAGGTTAAGCTGTAGCTGAAATCAGCTAGGATTCTTAGGTGGTGGCACGAGTTGAGTATAAGTCATAATATATTCGGAAATCAGTTAGGCTGGATATTGCCATGCATAATTCCCTTTTGGATCTGTACAAAATGCTTCATGCTTATTTTTATATTTAATTTTGCCTGTAAGCTAACTAAAATAAATAGCACTGAAGTGTAATGTTTTGAAATAATCCCATAGTTTTCAAGTGCTCTTGAGCAATAGAAAGCAACAGGGCTCTATGTGCTTCTCTCCACTGACTTAACACTTATTGTTTATGCTGCCTAGAACAGTTCTCTTTAATTGATACTTGGCTTGATATCCTTTTAAATTATTAAAGATTGGAGGCACTCATTAAATAAGAGATTAAAAGACATGGTAGATGCAGCTAATTATTAAAGGCCCAAGAAGGGACATGAAATGCATTTTATCTGAGGCTTTAGTGGATTGTTAAAGTAAATGAATGGTTTAGTGATAAACCAGTCAGAGTTAATCAATTGAGCAAAACTATAGGGAAGCTGTTTGAGTCTAGATTTGAAGGGTTTATAAGTAATCATAGTTACAGACTTACAGCTGCTTCCTATTTCTTTAATTTTAGACTCTTGAGCTGCTAATTGGTCAGGAAATTGGGTCCAAGCTCCAGAGCTCATAGTGACTGGTGGAAGGCAGCTTGGCGGTCTTTGTGGGGAAGGTCTGCCTTGCTAAACACTAGCAGGTCAGAAGTTGGAGTGAATTCTTTTGTGGCACTTTGTGATTTAAAGGCTGTCACGAACCATTGTGGAGGCACAGCTCTGAGGAGGCCTGTTTTCAACTTCCTCACTTCCTGAACTTTTCAACCTCTCAACTGCTCCTTTAACTTCCAAATAATGAGCGGTGCATTATTTTTGCCTGCTTACTAAGAGGGAATGTTGGTTGTTGACATAGCCGCTGCTGGCCAGTGAGATTAGTAACATGATACAGAGATTTTCACCACTTAAAAGTCACTGGTTCAACATGGCTCAGATAGGTAATGACTTAAAGTTATTCTGACCTGACAGCTGTTTAGAGGCCCATTTGAAGTGAACTATTTCTCAGTTCGCCTCCAGACAGAGGACGTGTTGCTGCTGTGGATTGCAAAATGTCATCTCTGTTGGAATCCTCCATAGCAGGAGGACTCAGTGTTGAGTCATCATCCCGGAGGCTAAAATAACATGTTCCCTAGAATTAGGAACATTTGGCTGGCTTTTGTGTGAAGGCTTTGAGCCCTGTGGAAAAATAATATTGAGTTAGTTTCTCCCCAGAGTCAAAGTTACTCTACTTACAAGCTTAATACCATTAACTAGTTCAAGACACCAGGGCACCGTTTAATGCCTTACTAACAATCGACTGACGCTTCAGAGAAGATACATTTAACATCCTGTTCTTGGGTCTTCAACAATTAGCCACCTCTACCACGCTTTCTAATCACTTCTTTAATGAACATCTCCAATTGGAAATAAGTGTCTGCCAGCCACCAACGGAGTGATTGAGGCACTAGAAGAGATAGGGTTCAGAGGGTTTAAATCACAGAAGACTGGGTGATTCCCAGCTTCACAGCATTCATGCTGAAAAGGCACTTCGTTCATAGATAACAACCAAAGCAGGTTGCAAAGGGAAGTGTGAGAGAACGGGGCGGCAATTAGCGAACTGGAAGATGACACAAGGGTTAAGAATAAAACTTGGTTTAAAAACTGCATGTATTTGAAATGATTATGATAGGAGGGCGTACTTTAACTGCAGAGTTTCAAGTCACTGAGCGTAGCTCTTTGAATTGTGTACCTGAATATACATCAAGGATTCAAATAACGCTTTTTGTGACATAATTTTTCCTTTCACCGGTCAACTATTGTCCTTATGTCCAATGTGTGCCTATTGTAAGAAATGTAATAACTGGCTTCGGATTTTATATTAAACTTTGTGCTGATGTTCGTACAAAATATGCAGAGACTTCCACCCGTGGAGTAAAAATTCTTATGTCGACTCTTTCAAAATGATAAGGGAAATGTGTGATGCTGTATCTTCTTTTCTGTCTTTGAGTCTTACCCTCACAGCCAATCTGTACCTCCTCGGAAAGCAGAGAACATTTATTTTATTATCTTGGTACTCCTCACACTGCTGAGATGTGTGCTGAGAACATTGGTCTATCATTAATAAATGAATTTTTTTTAAGTCACTTTTGAGTACCATGGGATTAGAATTAAATTACTACTATTGTTGTTATGGTTATTTTTCACATAACCCAAAGTTAAAGACATAAGGAAGAGATCAGGACTCTTCTCAACCTGCGCCCAGTCTTTTGATAGACTCAAGTCATGGATGGTACACAGTCCCCCTGTACCATGCTGTGATAGGCCTCTGTTTTCTCAAGATCACAAGAATTCACAAATTGGTATAGAAATTCTGAGCTAAACGTTGTGCACAATGAACGATTTAAACCGAGACTTGTCATGAAGGCAAAGGAGGAAGGAACTAAAGCCCTAGTCAGTTATAGTTATATTGATTTTTTGAGGGAATTGGGGAGGTTATAAAGCAGATAATTTCCTTATCTATTTTATCCCTTCTTTACTTAATACCTGTGTGGTGGCAGAGAATCTGTGCTGAGCTGAAATGTGGAGGCCAGATATATTCTGAAGGCACCCTAATGCTATTATGCAATGCTGCTTAAAGTATTTTGTTTTCTTTCCTGTGTTAACAGAATGTTTCTACTATTCTTTTACCCCTGACTTCTATTCCTCTTTCAAAACCTTTTTCACATTTTCTTTTCTTTTTTTTTTTTTTCCAGAGAAATAGCAGTTTAACATTATTATTACTATGTCAGAAGGCACATGCATGAGAGAGAGGAGAGGGAGAGAAAGCACCCTCCTCCTCAACCAGGGGCGAGGGAGGCTGGGCACACGACGATCCCTTTTCCTCCAGTTTTCCACTCTGTTTTCCATTCTGGGCATGTGCATGTAGACCTGACATACTTTTCAAGATGCTGAGAATGGGACTTGAACCCTGTGCTGCTCATATGGGATATGGATTTCTTTGTGCAAAACTTAACCACTGAGCTATGTGGCTAGCCATCATGTTTTACTTTCTTTATGGTATTTTCCTGGGTTTTATTCAACAACTATTCACTGACTTATCTATGCTCTCATTAAACTTTGGTTTTGTCTTTATTGTCGAATATAATATATATCACTGATTCGTAAATGTATGTCTGTTTTTTTCGCTAGTTCATGAACTACTGAAAGACAAAAATGAAGTCACAATGTGTCCATTCTTCCCTCTCCAGCCTCCTTATTTCTGTGTTAGATATATATATATAGGATCAGATAAGACTTACTGGTACTGGTAAACATACTGAATTGAGAGAAAAATGACGATTTTCTTCACAAATTTCAGAAAGAAGATGATGCAGTATTGATATCAAAATGAAAGTTTTTTTTTCTGTTGAAAATAATCTAGCAGTTAATGAAAATTTGAATTTGTGAGTTACAGACCAATTAATATATTGGGTTATCAGAAAGGTCAGGACACATTTTTGCATAGAAAAACAGAAAAAAATATGTCATGACTTTTCTGACCACTCAATAATATACAGAATGCCTGAAATTGGATAGTACTCTAATAAACTTCACTTGAAAATGATAGAATTAATCTTGGCAGTTTTTAAGATGGTTGAGGAAAAACAAAAATTATAACAGAGTTGTAATAAATTAAGGTGATAGTTTAGAAGCTATTCGTATGATAAACCTATCATGAAGTTGTTTTGGAGAATGAATAACTAAACCCACTAAAAATAAGCACAGGAGAATGGATGAGAAAAATGGAAAATTAAGAAAATTTTAAGAAAGGGTATATTCTAGTTTTTATTAGATTGACATCTAAATTGATAACTTTATAATTTGTTAGAAAAGCAATGCCTTGAATTGGATTGCTTGATCTCTCCAAGTCTGCATTCTGTTACAGGTCATTTATTAAATGGCATGATGACACACTGACAGTATGGTCTCCTAAATCATCTGCATCTGTAAAATGGATTTTCAGAAGTTCATGGAGAATGCTTATTATGAAAAATATTCATGGGTTTCTAAATTCTTTGCACAAAAATAAACTTGTGCTTTAATTCCAACTTTCTATGAACTTTAAAAAAGAAAAATCCTCCTGTGAAATCCTAGGAACTTGTTGCAAATGCAGACTGTAAAGCATCACCCAAGACTTTTGCATCAGTAGCTCCAGTTTTGCCAAGCTCCCAGGTGATTCACATGTGCATTAACACTGAATAGCACTTGTCTTAATGTATGGCATTGAAATATGCATGATGATTATGGAAGATGAAGTCCATTTGAACAAATAATCATGTGGCATTTTCTTCCAAGAATGGAGAAGGACACACCTATTTAACCCAACAGTGTCTTGATGACTTTTACTTGAATAACAGTTTTTATCTGAAAATCAGTTTATATCTATGCCATTGACAGAAGAAAAAGAAAAAAAGAATGAGAAAAAAAAAAGTACCAAGTAGTCCAGTTACAATAATTATTTCATTCATCTCGTTCTGTCAAGAAGAACTATGTCTTTCCAATCAAAATCATGGATGCTGGGACCAGCAGTTAGCGTAATGGCTATGTTGCTGAACTCCCATGCAGACGACCTTGGTTGGACTCAGTGGCTTAAACTCACGCCGGGCGCGTATGCATGCATGCCCAAGATCCTGAGAGGAGAATGGAGGAGAAGGGATTACGGTGTGGCCATCCCCCACCGGGGAGGGGCGGGGTGATGATTTCTCACTTTCTATCTCTCTGTCTCTCTCTGTCTTTCTGGTGAGCGCATGTACCCTATAGCAAAAACCTCTCAAAAAAAAAAAATCATGAATGCTTACCTACTATCGCTGTTTTTGTTATTTTTGTCTGTGTAATCAGTATTTATAGAATAGGTACATCAAAGTTGTGATATACATAGAAAATCGTGGTGAAGAGGTATTTAGAGCTATTGGATCTTTAGCAAAACTGAAAGAGTTAAATTTCACTTCGGCATCTGGGATATTTTTGATTGGATAATAATGTTTAAAAACTGGAGTGAATGGTCCACAGTTACATCATATTTTTTTCTAATGTCAAGATTGTTAGTTTTATTCAGATTTCATTTAAATCCTGGATAGAAATATCCATTTGTAGATTCCTGGACCAAACAATGTTAAACATGATGAAAACCAAAGAATAGACTCAAGAAGAAACTTGAAAGCGTCTGCTTTTTTCTATTCTCGCTTTCATTTTTCTTTTTCCTTTTTTTCTTAATGGGATTCTTGTTTTATTTTTTGAGAAATTGCCCATGTGATTGCTTTTCTCCAAGGTGAAGTGAGGATCCTTCTTAAGCAGTACGATTTTACGGCCTGTTAATGAGGGTTAATATCAATTGCAGAGCCCAAATCTAAAGATATTTGGCTTTAGAATTTTCAAAGAATCCAGCCAATGATGGTTAACCTGCTTTATTCTGATTGTTGCAAAACTGCTTTCCTTTTCTGCTGGCAGCTCAAACAGCTTTCTCTTGAAGTCTTTCTAATACATGGTAGCTTTTTTTCCCTCTCCTCTTTCCCCTCAGTCAATTAGACACATGGACCTTCTGAGATTCATCCCCTAGTAACATCCACATTCAACCCCATTTAATTGCAATAATAGACATTGACTTCTGGGCTTTTCTCGGGAATGTTTTTATCTACTGGGCAGCAGAGACTCTTATGCAGCAGCAAAATACAACTATCTCAGTTTGCACCCCCGTTTTTTTCTCTTTTCCTCCCAGGGCCCAAAACATACCATCAGATCAGCTCAAATGTCTTAAACATACTGCTTTCTACTGGCAGTTTTTATTTTGTTCAGTTTTTAAGTGACCTTAATTTCCACCCCCTCCTTGTTGCACTAACAGCCTGAGGCTGGAGAAATTCAAACCCATCCCCAAACACAACCAGGCATTTGCTTGTTATGCTCTATGTTTGTATTTTTGACTGTTTAGAAATTAATTAAGAGATGTTGATTTCAAAGTGCTTTTTTCTAAGTTTCTCAAATATTTAAACAATTTTTACACACTTTTTTTTTATTTCCCCTTTCTCTCTGTTTGTAATAAGATTAATTATGTGAGGTGCACCGCTGCTTATCCCCATGAAAGAAAATCTAAAACGAGGGATTTCAGCTTCAAGAAGGCTATTTTGTCCTGTTTCCGATGTTCTAAAGGGATTAATTTACCATATCGTATAGCCCTGGAAGACTGTGATAATTGAAAACATCCATATTCATTGCATGTTCAAAGGGATCTGTCTGACTTTGTAATGTAAAAAGTGCATTTTTAACCTGAACGGGGACCTGCATCTGCTATTGCTTAATCCTATTAGTCCGACAGTTCCAAAGCTTTAGTGTATAATCATTAGCTCGTGTTAATCCTGAGACATGCCTCCAGCTTCAGCCTGTCAGAAGGAATCCCTGCAGGGAAAATGTGGAGGTGCTGATAGCACAACACCAACTAATCTTATCTTAAATGCTAGCAGCAGCCTCTATCTGTGATAGCCAGGGAATTAAAAACAAATTTCTTATGGGTATTGGATAGCAGGGTGTTCCTCACCCTCCCTCCCCATCGCTCTCTTTCCTGTGTGTCTGTGTGTGTTAGTGTTTCTTCCTCGCTCTCCCTTTCCCTAGATTCTTTGTTAGGGTGATGCTAGTGATGACAGAACAGGATGAATGAAAAGAGGGCGGAGTGGAGGGGGGGAGAAACATTTAAGATACTGTTTCAGCACAGGAAGCTCCTTGCTAAATGACTTAAGATACTTGCCAGGTCTTCTATCATTTTTATTCCTTGACGTCAGAAAGTTAAGCCAATCCTGTGCGTTGTGTTACAGCAGATTATAAAATAAGATGACAAAATGTATCTTACAGTTATCACCCCTTCCCACGGCATGGCCTCATAAGAGTTTAAGACCTGGATCTCCAGGCACCGACAGAAGTTTGCCCTAGTAGAGAAATAAAATCCCGCAGATGGGTAGCTGGAGAGGATTTTCTAGGTGGAGAAGAAAATGGCCTTGGACATTGGGGAGAAGGAGAAAATGTGGGTTTAGGGGTTGTTGTAAGAGATATATAAAAATATTGTTACTGTGTAGAGTTTAAAGCTGTGCATTTCAGATTAGAGTAGAATTGAGAGTGAAGAGGACCTTTTGTTTGGACTTTTAGAAAGTGCAAAAGAAAATATTTAGTCATTTATGTAACAAATATTAATTCAGCAGTTACTACAAGCCAATCACAGGTCCAACCGTGCATATGAACCTTGCTCTCCTATGGCCTTGATACCATCCGTAGCAAACAATAAGTACAAAAATAATGATTATACACTGATAAATGCTAAGGTGCTGTGTACTTTATATCCTAACATCTCTCTGCGTGGATGCTGTAAAATCGGCTTGGTCATTGGTAAAATGCCCCCAAATAGGCTCGTTTGGAATGCCACGCACCTCCTTCTCATACAATCTTTTAAAATGTAACTCCTCACCTCCACAAAAGCCTGGAAATAGGCAGTTAAATTCTTTCTCTACCTAATTAAGTTTACCAGCTACTCATGAAAGTGAAGAAGGATTTCTAAATAGATATTTTTGCAATGGCATAACTCCTGGCAATATGGTATAGATCTAACGCAACTAGTCATTAAAGAACATGATTTGGCTAATGCTGGCATTTCCTGCTGTGTGGTGGGACTCATATTATTGGTGGTATACGAGATGAACAAAAGTGTTTTATTTAATCTTTATGTCCTGATTATAGGCATTTCTGGGTTATGACAGTAATTAGAAATTTCTCTTTGAAATTAATAAATAGTCATAAAAACATTGAATCAGTTATAAATAGTATATGGCAAAAATGATACTTGGATGATTAAGTGCATGAACAATTACACTGCAAAATTACTATTTTAAAAAATAAAATGTTAGAGTTCAGAGTAAGACTCAGGCGGCACCGTCTCAAGAGAACAAGTTTATGGAGAGAAAGAATGAAGAAGGTTCTTCAGCCCACCCTACCAAAGAGATGTGATGTATTTATATGGGAGGGGAGGAAGGGTAGGGTACTTGGATTAACTTACTTGCCGCTGTGACCTTATTAACCTTTCTAAGGGTGCCAGTAAGGGAGGGCTTTGGATGGAGGATTCTGGTCAAAGGTCGCTGCAACCATCTCCTTTTCTTTTTCTTCCTTCCTTCCTTCCTTCCTTCCTTCCTTCCTTCCTTCCTTCCTTCCTTCCTTCCTTCCTTCCTTCCTTCCCTCCCTTTCTTCTTTCTTTCTTTTTTCTTTTTCTTTCTTCTTTCTTTTCTCTCTCTCTTTCTTTCCATCTTTCTTTCTTTGCTTTTCTCTCTTTTTCTCTCTTCCTTTCGCTCCTCTTTTTTTTTTTTTTTTTCTTTTTACCATCTCCTTGTTTTCTGACTGGAAATTACGTAACACCCACACAGGGGCTAATCTAATGTAAAGCAGTGAGGATTGGTAACTCTTCAGCCATGACCATTAAGGAGAAAGTTGTTGTTGGCATCTATCGTTACTTTTGTTGAGGAGCAGGTTAATCAGGTAATATGCTATTCTTTTGGTTAGTTACCAGTTACAATAAATTGAGTGCTTGTGTCCCTCCCTCCCCACAAATCTTTGAAATCTTAACCTACATGATGATATGAGGAGATAGGGCCTTTGGGAGGAGATTAGGTCATGAGGTTGGAGGCCATTCATGAGAATGGGATTAGTGTTGAAATAAATAAACCACAAAGAACCGATTTTAGAAAAACTGGAAGAGGGTTCTCCCTAGGACCCAACCATGCTAGAACCCTGATCTTAAAGTTTCTAGCCTCCTGATCTGTGAGAAATAATTTTCATGTTATTCATAAGCCACCGTGTTTATGGTGATTTGTTACAGGATTTGGGACTAAGACACCAGTGGTGATCTGTGTTGCAAATTGGCAAGGTCAAAGGTGATAACAGCAGAGAATAGGTTCTTGGAGGCGGAAACTGGACAATTGAAAATATAAACTGTTATGTTGATCAGTTTTGGACAATTCATTTATATTTGCTTATTATAGCAAAATGCAACTGTATATTCATCACCTCATTATTATAGTTCTCAACAGGCAAAAAGGTAAGTAATATCATTCTTGGTATTATTGTTTGAAAACATTTGGAAAATAAGAGTAGAACACACTGTACAGAATGCCTTAGAAGAAAACTATCATATCATATATTTCTTTGCCTCAAAGGACATGCCAGGAAAAGCACCTTTCAGATTTTATTTGGACAAAAATTACTAAATTACCGGGCAGGTTCTGTAGCATTGCACAGGGGAAGCTGCATCCCACATGGTTAACCAGGGTTCAAGTTCTGGACTCAAGAGCTTGAAAAACATGCTAGTCACACACTCACATACCTAGGGTCCTGACAGTTTAAAAAATTGAAGAAAATAGGATTGTGGCAAGACCAGGAACCATTGGGGGGTTCTTTCTCTCTCTGTCTCATGCACATACCCTCTGGCATAAGAGAGAAAAAAAGAATCACCATATTACTAATCTTACTGTTTCACTTTTTGTTTTTTCACAGATCCTTTCTTTGCTGCTCTATTGAGAAGGACTTTTTAGAGTTCATGAAATTATAAATCTGGAATTGGATTTATTCATATGATCAGACAGTATGCTACTCAATCAGTTAATATTTATTCAACACGATGCTGCCTTATGTCTTGCTAGGAACTGTGGAAATACAAAGATGTATCAGACGTAGGCTCTGACCCCAGGCACTTATTCTTTTAATAGAAGAGAGGGCATATGTACATTTATAAAGTGTAGAAAGTATACCGAGAGAGCTTTGAGAACTGCATATTGCTGTCAGATGGAGAGATAAGGAATCATTCTCTATCAGTGGCTGCCTACCCTGATCACACATTAGAATAACCGGGGGATACTGAAAAGACACCAATGTCTGGGCCTTGTCCCAGAGATTCTGACTCAGGTGGTTTAAGTGGGGAGTAGGGAGGGGAGGGGTCAATCATCACTCTTTTTTTTTTTTTTTCCCCTCCTTCGCTTGTTTTTAAATCTGTGTTTTTATTATTGAGTCATAAGCATTACTTATATATATTCTATTATAGATACAAATCCATTATCAGATAAATAATTTGCAAATTTTTTTTGCATTTTGTGGGGTTCTTTATACTTTTTTTCCAAAAATTTTCTTCAATTCATTAAAAAAAAAAAATAAAAACAAAAAATAAATTTCAGTTGCAATTTTACATGTATCAAATATAAAAGTAATATTTTAACAATGGCTTACAAATTAATTAAAACACTTCAATTTTTCAAAAGATTGCAAACATTTTGCACTGTAGTTAGACCTTTCTTTTAAGTAAAGTGCTCTTTCGATGACAGATAAATGAACAATCATCACTAGTTTTAATAAGCTCCCTAAGTCATTTTAATATGCAGTCATGGATGCAAAACAATATGCTGGGCCAGTAGGTGGCATGGTGGTTAAGGTGCTGAACACTCCCACTTGGCCAACCATGGTTCGAGTCCTGGACCTGGTGGTTTGCTTTCTCACTTTCCTTCTCTCTGTGTGTCTGTCTTTCTTCGGTCAAATTATAATAAATGAGTGAATAAATAAATTCAAAATAAATAATTTAAAAACAGTATGCTATATTCTAGTCAGTAAGAACTGGATGGATTTGAGAATTTTTAAATGTAAGGTATATTTCCAATTACAAAGACAATATCTTATGGAATATTTTATGTAGGTCTTATATATTCTTGGTGTTAACATAGATCAATTTATTTAAAATATTTTATCAAAAAACACTTCCCTTTGTGAGAATGCTTCAAAGTATATATTAATAAATTATAGTAATCAAAGACTTGGTTCTGACAGGGTACTACATGCCAAAATTGCATTCATCAGCACACAGACACAGAATTTTTAAAAACTTGTTTATTTATAATAGACACCTATTTTATTTACCTTCAAGTGTGAGTGAATAAAGAAATAAATATTTCTCTTAAAAAAAGTGACCAGCGGATGGTGTAATGGTTATATTGTTGAACTCCCACATGGCTGGCTGCAGTTCTAATCCCAGACCTGATGGCTTCAAATTCATGTCAGGCGCCTGTGCATGTGTGACCCACATCCCAAGAGGAGAATGGAGGTGAAGGGATTGCAGTGTGGCCATCCACCCTGGGAGAGGGGTGTTATTTCTTGCTTTCTGTCTCTGTCTCTCTGGCAAGCACACTAACCTTATAGCAAAAAATCTCTCTGAAAAAAAAAAAAAATAAAAAAGAGAGACCAGCAGTTAGCATAAGTCGACTGTGGTTCAATTCCTGGATCCAGTGGCTTAAACTCATGCCAGGCATGTGTGCGTGTGTGCCCAGGATCCCAAGGGGAGGGTGGACGAGAAGGGATTGTGGCAAGGCCATCCTCCCTGGGGGGGTGATTTCTCACTTTCTGTCTCTCTTTTTCTCTCTGTCTTTCTGGCAAGTGCACATACCCTATAGTGAAAACCTCTCCAAAAAAAAAAAAAAAAAGAGAAACAAAGTTTTAATATTCCTTTAATGTTCTAAAAAAATTGGCCAATGTCCTTTTAATTTTTCAACTCTTTCTTCCAAAAGAAATCTTCTGCCCTTTACAAAGATCCTAGCTTAATTTTCATAATGGAAAAGTTATCATATAAATAGGTTTTGAAGAGGCGTCGTCCTAAAACTTGTTCATTATGAGGGTAGAATGTTTCAAAATCCATCTTAAAGTTATCAGATTGGCTTATTTGCTTTCTGTTGGCAATTACTTCAATGAAGAGAAATTCGAATGCTTTGAAATGAGAGTTGCCAAATGGAGATACTATGAAAAGAAGCTCTTATTTACTCTTAAGGGCACCTCATTAAGCAGATAGCTTCCTGAGAACTCAGTCTTCTGCATTCTGGGGAAACTAATGTAATACTCTTTTTGAAATTGTCTAGTTTATTCTTCATACAGATTTTCTTCAACTGTGCAAAATCTGACTCAGTTTAGAAAATCTAATCCCAGTTCTTTAATGGAAGAGGAAAGGTATCCAAGAGACCACCAAATCTAGGTATGACCATGCATAAGACATGCATGCTAGTCCAGTCTAATTTTTTTTTTTAAAGAAATAACCAATGATGAATGAAGGAACAAACAGATATAAAAGGCACCAGAACCACTATGTAGTCCCTCTTTGCAACTAGGTAAACACTTGTCTTGTTTCCTGTGGAAATGTTTCATGACTCCTCTATGACTTCCAGTTAAAGTACCAAAAAGGAGAGGTATTTGCTTATCTCCTTATTTGTCCCTCAAATTCTGAATTAATTCTCTATATTTCCCAGTCAGCTTGCAGTGAGAGAAGGATTATGAAACTAGTGGAGGCCAGGAAAGTATATACGCATGTGAGCTGATTACAGAGTGAAAGAGGGAAAAGCCCATGAACAATTTCCAATCTCTCTTTCTTCCCCCGATATGGCAGCTGAAAGACTGTGTGTTATGGATGGCCAGCCACAATGTTCCAGGGACACTGGAGCAGAGCCTGTTCATGCTCCTCACCAACCACTATGGTCATATAGCGTGCTTGAGAAATATTAAACCATTGAGAATGTGTGCTGTTGCTACTGCAGCATAGTCAAGTTATCTTCTGCCGTAATCCACTCATGTATCTATCTATTTATCTATACATAGATAGATAGCTATATACACGCTATGGTTAACTATAATACTAATTTTGACTCATCTGGACTGTATTAAATTATTCTAATGCTGCCTATCCTTTTTACTTTTTGGAAGTCATGTAAAACAACACTTGTTAGTAGCCATCAAATCACTTCCTCTTAGTCCAGCTTGTTTGTTGGGGGAAGGACTCCAAGGAGGCTTAGGAGGATGTCTATCTGCTTTGTGTCCAAAGGAAGCCTGTTGCTAATGCCCTTTCTAAGCTTGAAGGAAATAATTGGACTCATTAAGTTGCTTTTCAGTCTTCCTTTCTTTAGTATAAATGACCCTTAGGTTAATTAGGCATGGTTTCTGGCCTTAGGAAATTTTTCTGTGCATAGTTAGTAATAGAGAGACTGGTCATAAACTCAATAATTAAATTTTCAGTTTTGCAGATGCTAAAGAATTGCAAGGTAAGATGCCTTCAAAAAGCAATAGTCCTTATGAAACTAATATCGTATCTCAATAATTCTTCAACTATGAGGAGACTTCAAAATTTTCATAGTTTATTTATTTATTTATTTATTTTTTACAGGGTACGTGCATTTATCAGAGAGAGGGAGAGAGAGAGAGATTTTGAGAAGTCATCCCCCACTGGGGGGATAATCATGCTGCTCTCCTCCATTCTCTTCTCAGGATTTGTTTACTTATTTTTACGTTCAATCACTGTCATCCTTACAGCATCCAAATGAATTTTCCCATCATGAATACGCTGCATATCCATCCAATCAAAGACATTACCATATACATAATAAACAATAGATTTCTTCTCAGGACTTTGGGCATGCTCACACACATACCCAGGGTGTTTCTCAAGCCACCAGTTCTCAGACTTCAACCATGCAGTCACCTATGTGGGATCCAGCTGCCTTAACCACCAAGCCATCAGCTGACCTAATTTTGTTATAGATGAATTTGAAATCTATGCATAGTGTTTTCATCACATGCATGTTGTATTTTTTCCCTGAGGTTTTTGAAGATTGTTCACATGAGGTGACAAAATGGCTGCTCCCAGTGTATACCTTTGCTAGTGTGCTGTTCATTAACGGAATCATGTAATATGGTTGTTCCTCAGTCCTGGATGCACATACATCTGACTTTAAGAATCCTGTTGGCCCAGCTATGGTGATGTACAAATAGCGCCACCGCTTGGAAACTAGAAGCTACATGATGGACATGAGTTTGGTTCCTGGGCCAACATCACACGCTGAGCATGGTTATGAATGTCTGTGATGCTAACTAATTGGGAGGCTGGGGCAAGAGGATCATCACACAGCAAGACCTTGTCAAAAATCCCTCTCTCATTTTCATCCTTTCCCCCTCTCTCTCCCACTCTCCTAAAGGAAAAACAAAATGCTATTCTTTGAGCCTGATTTCAACAATTGAAAAAATAATCTCTGAGTCATTCTAATATCTAGCCAGAGTTGGGAACCACTGGTGAAATGAACAAAAACAGTAAACAGAGTCTGAATTTGAGTTTTGATCCTCTCTCGTTAGCTGGATACCTTCAGACAAATCATGTCATTTTGCTGGATTTTGATTTTCTTATTCATGCAATAGGGTTACTAATATTCTTCCTGTCTACTTCAAGCACAGTTTTGACATTTGAAAAAAAAAGCATGTATGTAGACCTTCTTCATAAATGTAAATAGAATAAATACAATATTTTTCTCATTGCTACTATAGAATCAGAGATATCCATGATATAGTATTCATATTACTACAGAATATAGACACCGCATTTCTAATCATTTTATGGAAATTGTGAAGGTTTAGTGAATATCCACTCGAGTATCAGTGCCTGTGTTAGCCAGGGTTCTTTAGAGAGACAGAATCTATAAGAAATGTATATAGATATGGAAGAGGGGGTTATTAAGATAATCAGTTTATGAGATTATGGTGGCTAGGAAGACCCACAACAGGCCACCTGCAAACTGAAGATTCTGGTATACTTGGTGGTATGGGTCAGGCCAAGTTCAATGATCTCAGAGACAGGGAAGCTGATGATGTAACTCTGAGTCTAAGGTTAACAGCCTGAGGGCTACTGGTGTAAGTCCTGGAGTCCAAAGGCAGGCAAGCCTAGTGTTCTGATGTCCAAGGCAGCAAGGAGTCTATCCCACTCTCTCACAAGACTTGCCCAGCTTCCATATTTGTTCTCTCATGGCTCCTTGTTGACTGGATGATGCCCATGTTAAGGGTGATCATCCCCATCTAAGCTACTCGGGTCTGAAAACACCCCACAGACATACCTAGAATAATGCTCTCCCAGGTTTCCAGGCATTCCTTGGTCAAGTTGATTTGCCTAAAACTAAGCTTCACAGTGCTAAAAAGAAAACGAAATATCCGAATGGAACAGTTTGCTAGCAGATGACTTTTCCTTTCAATTCAGATGTCCTATGCTTGTAGAAAGAAGTTTTATCATAGTTTGCTAAATTATTATGTTTTGGTTTCATTCAGGGCATAATAGAAATAGTGATACTCTCACAAGTGCTGTTATCCTTGAGAGCTGACTTCTTTCTACTTTTCTCTGTTTTTTTTTCTTTCCAAGTGTACATCTAACTCAAGTCTCTGCAGGACCAGAGGCAGAATCAGGGTGTAGCTACTTCACCTTTTGCTTTTTGATGGCTCTCGATTTGATTCTTGAGTCTACTATTTGCTAGTCGCCTGGAACTCTTGAGTTTATTAAATCTAGTGAGTCTCTACTTCGGATGCTTTGATTAGAGTAGAGAAAGGCAGGGAATCCTCACCCCCGCCCCCCGCACCTCCACCCCTAAACAATGTACAGTTCAGAAGGGAAGACCATTAAGCAAAATAAATAACTTTTTACCTTCGGTGTGTTGTAATTACACCAGCTGAATGCCTTACAGAGAAGCTAGCTGTTCAGTAACTAGTAATGAATATTGTCCTTGTCCATTGTCTTGGGCATTCCAGAAGCACAAGTCAAAGGACAGGACTGGAAGCCTTCAGCCTAAGCAGGTCTGATGGTGGCGGCATTTAGCTTATCTACACTTTCCTGTCCCTGGCTCAGAGCTCTGTCTGAGCTAAAGGAGAGCAGGCAGTTCCTCTGCATTATAAAAAGGCCTTGAAAAGCCTGCCCTTGACCTTAGCCAGCCCTGCCTTTGGACTCTTTCTAAAGCGGATCTATGGCTTTGGGTTTTCTCCAGGACTGACTGGGCATAAGTCCAGATCACGATTTCAGAACTCATCCTGGCCAACAGGGAGCTGCCTGGGTTATCCTCAGAAATACTTTGGCCTCCTGAGAATATGCCCAACCAAAATTTCTGGGAGCTGGGCCAGACTCCTTCAGGCCTCTTCTGGTCTTGCTGGGGAATCAGTTTTGAGCCAGAACATATTCAAAGATGAGAGGTGAGTAGAGGCTGACCAAACACTGACCAATTCTTCCCACTGTGGCTTTTCGTCTATGGTTTTTCACTCCATCAAAATTAACAAGACCCATTTCAAAAAAATATCTGTGTAACAAGAAAATCTTAACATATGACCATTCATTTTAAAGGAGAACAGAACTATTCATGGCTTATTGACATTAATTAATAACATTCTACCTTGTTAGTAGAAGAGTCTGCCTTGCCAGAGCTGGAATCTGCTCTTCTTCTCAAATCTACAGATATTTATAGTTTAAACAAGGGCAAAAGCAAATACAAAATAAATCCTTTCTAAGAAAAAAATTGAATCTTAAGTTAAATGTGAAAGACATTAGGGCCAGCAAGTGGCATGGTAGTTAAAGCACTGGATTCCCATATAGCCCACCATGGTTTGAGTCCCAGACCTTGTGGCTTGGAAAAAAAAATCGTACCAGGCAAGTGTGTATGCATGCCCAAAATCTTGAGAGAAGGGAGGAAAAGGGATTGTGGCATGGACATCCCCCCCTCCCCCGGAGGTGATTTCTTACTTTCCCTCTGTCTGTCTAGTGAGTGTACACACCCTATGGCAAACACTTGGAAAAAAAAAGTGTAATACATTATCTTTTATGTGTTTTTAATGTCTATTTTCAAGCCTGACCTCATACATGCTTTAGATAACTTTTTTGTTGTTGTTATTTTATTTGTTTATTTTTTGGAGAGGTTTTTGCTATAGGGCGCATGCGCTCGCCAGACAGATGGAGAGAGACAGAGAGACGGCAAGTGAGAAATCACCCCCAGGGGGCATGGCCACGCCGCAATCCCTTCTCCTCCATTCTCCTCTCCAGGTCTTGGGCACGTACGCACACGCGCCCGGTGTGAGTTTAAGCCATAGGGTCCGGGACTCGAACCACGGTCAACTACATGGGAGTCCAGTGACATAGCCATTACGCTAACTGCTGGTCCCTTGTTATTTAAGACAAAATCAAATACATTGATATTGGCTCAAGATTGATGATTTATAAATTATAGTGATTTGAAAGATCTTCTTTCATTGTAGCTAATTAAAAATGCATCAATGGTCAATATCTTGTTATAGGTACATATTTATTTATTTATTTATTTATTTATTTATTTATTTTTTACAGGGTAGGTGCATTTATCAGAGAGAGGGAGAGAGAGAGAGATTTTGAGAAGTCATCCCCCACTGGGGGGATAATCATGCTGCTCTCCTCCATTCTCTTCTCAGGATTTGTTTACTTATTTTTACGTTCAATCACTGTCATCCTTACAGCATCCAAATGAATTTTCCCATCATGAATACGCTGCATATCCATCCAATCAAAGACATTACCATATACATAATAAACAATAGATTTCTTCTCAGGACTTTGGGCATGCTCACACACATACCCAGGGTGTTTCTCAAGCCACCAGTTCTCAGACTTCAACCATGCAGTCACCTATGTGGGATCCAGCTGCCTTAACCACCAAGCCATCAGCTGACCTAATTTTGTTATAGATGAATTTGAAATCTATGCATAGTGTTTTCATCACATGCATGTTGTATTTTTTCCCTGAGGTTTTTGAAGATTGTTCACATGAGGTGACAAAATGGCTGCTCCCAGTGTATACCTTTGCTAGTGTGCTGTTCATTAACGGAATCATGTAATATGGTTGTTCCTCAGTCCTGGATGCACATACATCTGACTTTAAGAATCCTGTTGGCCCAGCTATGGTGATGTACAAATAGCGCCACCGCTTGGAAACTAGAAGCTACATGATGGACATGAGTTTGGTTCCTGGGCCAACATCACACGCTGAGCATGGTTATGAATGTCTGTGATGCTAACTAATTGGGAGGCTGGGGCAAGAGGATCATCACACAGCAAGACCTTGTCAAAAATCCCTCTCTCATTTTCATCCTTTCCCCCTCTCTCTCCCACTCTCCTAAAGGAAAAACAAAATGCTATTCTTTGAGCCTGATTTCAACAATTGAAAAAATAATCTCTGAGTCATTCTAATATCTAGCCAGAGTTGGGAACCACTGGTGAAATGAACAAAAACAGTAAACAGAGTCTGAATTTGAGTTTTGATCCTCTCTCGTTAGCTGGATACCTTCAGACAAATCATGTCATTTTGCTGGATTTTGATTTTCTTATTCATGCAATAGGGTTACTAATATTCTTCCTGTCTACTTCAAGCACAGTTTTGACATTTGAAAAAAAAAGCATGTATGTAGACCTTCTTCATAAATGTAAATAGAATAAATACAATATTTTTCTCATTGCTACTATAGAATCAGAGATATCCATGATATAGTATTCATATTACTACAGAATATAGACACCGCATTTCTAATCATTTTATGGAAATTGTGAAGGTTTAGTGAATATCCACTCGAGTATCAGTGCCTGTGTTAGCCAGGGTTCTTTAGAGAGACAGAATCTATAAGAAATGTATATAGATATGGAAGAGGGGGTTATTAAGATAATCAGTTTATGAGATTATGGTGGCTAGGAAGACCCACAACAGGCCACCTGCAAACTGAAGATTCTGGTATACTTGGTGGTATGGGTCAGGCCAAGTTCAATGATCTCAGAGACAGGGAAGCTGATGATGTAACTCTGAGTCTAAGGTTAACAGCCTGAGGGCTACTGGTGTAAGTCCTGGAGTCCAAAGGCAGGCAAGCCTAGTGTTCTGATGTCCAAGGCAGCAAGGAGTCTATCCCACTCTCTCACAAGACTTGCCCAGCTTCCATATTTGTTCTCTCATGGCTCCTTGTTGACTGGATGATGCCCATGTTAAGGGTGATCATCCCCATCTAAGCTACTCGGGTCTGAAAACACCCCACAGACATACCTAGAATAATGCTCTCCCAGGTTTCCAGGCATTCCTTGGTCAAGTTGATTTGCCTAAAACTAAGCTTCACAGTGCTAAAAAGAAAACGAAATATCCGAATGGAACAGTTTGCTAGCAGATGACTTTTCCTTTCAATTCAGATGTCCTATGCTTGTAGAAAGAAGTTTTATCATAGTTTGCTAAATTATTATGTTTTGGTTTCATTCAGGGCATAATAGAAATAGTGATACTCTCACAAGTGCTGTTATCCTTGAGAGCTGACTTCTTTCTACTTTTCTCTGTTTTTTTTTCTTTCCAAGTGTACATCTAACTCAAGTCTCTGCAGGACCAGAGGCAGAATCAGGGTGTAGCTACTTCACCTTTTGCTTTTTGATGGCTCTCGATTTGATTCTTGAGTCTACTATTTGCTAGTCGCCTGGAACTCTTGAGTTTATTAAATCTAGTGAGTCTCTACTTCGGATGCTTTGATTAGAGTAGAGAAAGGCAGGGAATCCTCACCCCCGCCCCCCGCACCTCCACCCCTAAACAATGTACAGTTCAGAAGGGAAGACCATTAAGCAAAATAAATAACTTTTTACCTTCGGTGTGTTGTAATTACACCAGCTGAATGCCTTACAGAGAAGCTAGCTGTTCAGTAACTAGTAATGAATATTGTCCTTGTCCATTGTCTTGGGCATTCCAGAAGCACAAGTCAAAGGACAGGACTGGAAGCCTTCAGCCTAAGCAGGTCTGATGGTGGCGGCATTTAGCTTATCTACACTTTCCTGTCCCTGGCTCAGAGCTCTGTCTGAGCTAAAGGAGAGCAGGCAGTTCCTCTGCATTATAAAAAGGCCTTGAAAAGCCTGCCCTTGACCTTAGCCAGCCCTGCCTTTGGACTCTTTCTAAAGCGGATCTATGGCTTTGGGTTTTCTCCAGGACTGACTGGGCATAAGTCCAGATCACGATTTCAGAACTCATCCTGGCCAACAGGGAGCTGCCTGGGTTATCCTCAGAAATACTTTGGCCTCCTGAGAATATGCCCAACCAAAATTTCTGGGAGCTGGGCCAGACTCCTTCAGGCCTCTTCTGGTCTTGCTGGGGAATCAGTTTTGAGCCAGAACATATTCAAAGATGAGAGGTGAGTAGAGGCTGACCAAACACTGACCAATTCTTCCCACTGTGGCTTTTCGTCTATGGTTTTTCACTCCATCAAAATTAACAAGACCCATTTCAAAAAAATATCTGTGTAACAAGAAAATCTTAACATATGACCATTCATTTTAAAGGAGAACAGAACTATTCATGGCTTATTGACATTAATTAATAACATTCTACCTTGTTAGTAGAAGAGTCTGCCTTGCCAGAGCTGGAATCTGCTCTTCTTCTCAAATCTACAGATATTTATAGTTTAAACAAGGGCAAAAGCAAATACAAAATAAATCCTTTCTAAGAAAAAAATTGAATCTTAAGTTAAATGTGAAAGACATTAGGGCCAGCAAGTGGCATGGTAGTTAAAGCACTGGATTCCCATATAGCCCACCATGGTTTGAGTCCCAGACCTTGTGGCTTGGAAAAAAAAATCGTACCAGGCAAGTGTGTATGCATGCCCAAAATCTTGAGAGAAGGGAGGAAAAGGGATTGTGGCATGGACATCCCCCCCTCCCCCGGAGGTGATTTCTTACTTTCCCTCTGTCTGTCTAGTGAGTGTACACACCCTATGGCAAACACTTGGAAAAAAAAAGTGTAATACATTATCTTTTATGTGTTTTTAATGTCTATTTTCAAGCCTGACCTCATACATGCTTTAGATAACTTTTTTGTTGTTGTTATTTTATTTGTTTATTTTTTGGAGAGGTTTTTGCTATAGGGCGCATGCGCTCGCCAGACAGATGGAGAGAGACAGAGAGACGGCAAGTGAGAAATCACCCCCAGGGGGCATGGCCACGCCGCAATCCCTTCTCCTCCATTCTCCTCTCCAGGTCTTGGGCACGTACGCACACGCGCCCGGTGTGAGTTTAAGCCATAGGGTCCGGGACTCGAACCACGGTCAACTACATGGGAGTCCAGTGACATAGCCATTACGCTAACTGCTGGTCCCTTGTTATTTAAGACAAAATCAAATACATTGATATTGGCTCAAGATTGATGATTTATAAATTATAGTGATTTGAAAGATCTTCTTTCATTGTAGCTAATTAAAAATGCATCAATGGTCAATATCTTGTTATAGGTTGGGACAATTTCAAAGAGAAGATTGCCTGAATGGATTCACCTGCCACAGTGGAGCCCCTTATTAACTTCATCTTTTTTTTTTTTTTTAAGAGATATTTTTTGCTATAGGGCCTTACCATGCTTTAACAAGTATCAGAGAGACAGATAGTGAGAAATCAACCCCGGCAAACACTTGGAAAAAAAAAGTGTAATACATTATCTTTTATGTGTTTTTAATGTCTATTTTCAAGCCTGACCTCATACATGCTTTAGATAACTTTTTTGTTGTTGTTATTTTATTTGTTTATTTTTTGGAGAGGTTTTTGCTATAGGGCGCATGCGCTCGCCAGACAGATGGAGAGAGACAGAGAGACGGCAAGTGAGAAATCACCCCCAGGGGGCATGGCCACGCCGCAATCCCTTCTCCTCCATTCTCCTCTCCAGGTCTTGGGCACGTACGCACACGCGCCCGGTGTGAGTTTAAGCCATAGGGTCCGGGACTCGAACCACGGTCAACTACATGGGAGTCCAGTGACATAGCCATTACGCTAACTGCTGGTCCCTTGTTATTTAAGACAAAATCAAATACATTGATATTGGCTCAAGATTGATGATTTATAAATTATAGTGATTTGAAAGATCTTCTTTCATTGTAGCTAATTAAAAATGCATCAATGGTCAATATCTTGTTATAGGTTGGGACAATTTCAAAGAGAAGATTGCCTGAATGGATTCACCTGCCACAGTGGAGCCCCTTATTAACTTCATCTTTTTTTTTTTTTTTAAGAGATATTTTTTGCTATAGGGCCTTACCATGCTTTAACAAGTATCAGAGAGACAGATAGTGAGAAATCACCCCCGAAGGGGGATGGCCACACCACAATCCCTTCTCCTCCATTCTCCTCTCAGGATTTTGTGCACACAGTCACACACATCTGATGTGAATTTTAAGCTGCTGGCTCTAGGACTAGAACCGCAATTGACTACATGGCAGTCCAGCAACGTAACAATTACCTCATCTGCTGGTCTCTTTACTTACTTCTTATAGAGATATTTCCTGAAGCATATACCACCCTGAGCTACTTAGAGCTGTGACATATGACAGAGATTCTGTGCTAGGTCAAACCTTAGGCTCCTGAAACGTCTCCTAGGCCCATCTGTGCACTTCCTTATAAAATCCGATCTTAACAAGTCCATTTGGCAAGAACCCCTTCTTATCCTTGATATCAGATTGTCCTCAATCTCTGATCAGTTTCCTCACTTCCACTCTCCCCAGGTGATAACTGATCCTGGCCTGTGTTCAGCAAGAATACTGTGAGATTGCTTTAGCCAGAATCCCCCTTACCCTGGATGCCTCCTCTTAGTGATTTTCCACTGACCCCGCCATCGCTCCTTGGTTATAAATTCCTATGAGTACATGTTGTGTTTGGGAACTGAGCCCAGTTGCTGTCCCCTATAGCACCATCTCATTGCAGTGATCTCTGTACCTATAATGATGTGATCCGGAGAGAAGTCAGCCTCACCAAGCTTTAGTAAGTATTATTGAACATTTTTTTAAACACATATATGGGGCGAGATCATCTCTATGGCCTTTTTCAATGTTGGAAAAGCTGTAAAAGTGTTTGAATCAAAACAGTGGCATTTGGTTGAAGATGTGCTTCTGTCCCTGCTCATTTTTCATCTTCCCGGAGGGGTCTTCCCCCTCAGCCTCCCTCCATCTCCCTCCTCTGCTCTTCTTTACTCCTTTCACTTGTCTCCCTTCATGACAAGAAGGAGTGCCTCCACTGGGCCAATACATCAGCACTGACACCAGCAGAGCCTCATTCCCTCCGACAGGCGTCAATTTAAAAGGCAAGGGAAGATTTCAACGCAGGGGCGAGGGACGTGAATGGAATTAGTCATCATTACCCTGAAGCGACATGGGCTCACTGTAGCTGTTCCCTCATCAGGCGTCTCATGACTATGCCCCGAGGATCACCCCCATCACTCTAAATAGTCTTGACACAGCCAATGTATGGGTTAAAATGATGAGCAGGAGAGACAGGCCTATCCTAAAGTAAATAGACTGAATTAGAGGCATTACAACAGTTAATATGTCAGGTCCCTGTTGGGAGGCCATAGATCCTGTGTGGTCTATTTCCCCTGCATATTGAAATTGATTGTGCCTTGGGCTATGGCAGGGTTGGTGGGGGAGGGGATCTGAGGATTCATTCTTCCCCTGGCATGGATCAAAGGAAGCAGGCAGTGTTATGTGGAATTATTTGCTCTGAAAGTGCAGAGAAGAGCATTTAACAGAGAAATGGGTAATAATGAGAAAAAAACCATTAGTCTTAGCCAGTGTCTTTCCAGATCATACCATCTGAGGAGTAAAAATAAGGTTACCCAAATCATATTCTTCTGATTTGGCCCTTTCTAGAGCTGCAGGAACTACAGCCTCCTTCCCTCTTTCCCCATCTGGCCACTTGTCTCTAGGAAACCTCAGGGGATGCTTCTCTTTTATGAGCACAGTCCTCCTGGCCCCTATGGCGGAGGTTCTCCTCCTCTCCTTCTGCTAACTGAGGTGCTGTCTGCCGGGGGAGGTTGGCAACTCCTGAGCTAGTCCCTGATGCCAAGTATGAAGGGCACAGTTGCCACTGCAATGCTGCTGTCCCAGTCCTGCCACCCGTAATGCCACAGAGAGTTGCGTTAGTGCTCAGGTGTCAGACGCCAATACTCTTCATCCAATTGGTTCCTTCTTAAATTCAAAGCAAATTCAATGCAGAGTGACTTTAATAGAACTAATCTTTGTGTTTCTACTTATTACTGTTACCTCCACTTTTAAGCTGTGGGCATGATTTCCATTGACCTGTTCAGAGGATAATCTGATAATTGCTACCACCATGGTTCAAATTCTCCTGAAGCAGACTCAGAAAATTAGTGTGCTTGGCCTTCAGTGGGAGTGGGAGGTGATAAGAAAGCTGGTTCTGTAGATGAACACATGTTGGAGAAGTGATGCTGCAGGACTAGGCAGCAGAGAAGGTAAGATACAGGTAAGATCAGTGGCCTCTGCCTGTAATCAGAGGCCACTGATTACAGGAGCTAGGCTGGTCTTTCAGAGTTTACGCTTTGCAGACTCTTCGGGAGCAAACCAGACCAGCTGAATTATAATATACATTTCAAAAGTTTCCCCAAATAATTTATATACACAATAAAATTTGAGTAACATTAAGCTGGTCATAACTTGTCATTCTTACAGATGAACTTACTAGGACTTAGAGTGATCACATGCGTCATCTGAGGCCACACAGATAGTTTTATCTTTTTAGTTTTGCTATAAGGCATGTGAGCTTGCCAGAGAAACAGAGAGGGAGAGAGAGACAGTGAGAATGCCTCCCCCGCAAACCCCAGGGTCGATGACCATGCTGCAATCCTTTCTCTTTCACTTTCCTCTTGGAATTTTGGGAACACATACAGACACACACACACACACACACACACGTGCATGCGCACACGTCCAGTTTGTTTTTCAAGTCACTGGGTCTTGGATTCAAATCACAAAGCTGACCATGTAGGATTCAGCCTCCTTAAACACCATACCAGCTGGCTTGTCCCCACACAGTTTTATATAAAATTGACATTCAAGGTCTTTTTTCTTTTTTCATTATAAAAATATTTACTAAACATCTCCTGTATCTGATGCAAAACTCCATGCTACTGTGGAGTATGTATTCCTTTTAGAGGGAAATGGATGATAATAAAACTAAAATAATTTGTTATATTCTTTATTTATCTAACAAACATTTTCAGAGTGTATACTCTGTATAGTGGAGATACGATAGTTAATAGGATAGAGATATTACCTTCAGGAAGCTTATATTTGGATGGAAAATGCTGACTATAAAGAAAATTACAATATGGTGTGACATTAATATAAATAAGCACAGGGTCACTAAAGCCATTAGGAGGCTAGGAGAAAGCTCCCTAAAAACTGAGGCCTCTTAGTGGATATCTGAGGGATGAAACAGAGTTCTGTAGTCTAAAAAGGAAGAAAAAAGTGTTTCAGAAATTGGAAACAACATATTCAAAAGCCAAGAGATAACATAGAACATAGCATGATAGAAAGAGTATAAGTAGGGATTGTTTCTACATGTACAGAAAGCTTCTAAGGTACACATACAGACACACACACACACACACACACACGTGCATGCGCACACGTCCAGTTTGTTTTTCAAGTCACTGGGTCTTGGATTCAAATCACAAAGCTGACCATGTAGGATTCAGCCTCCTTAAACACCATACCAGCTGGCTTGTCCCCACACAGTTTTATATAAAATTGACATTCAAGGTCTTTTTTCTTTTTTCATTATAAAAATATTTACTAAACATCTCCTGTATCTGATGCAAAACTCCATGCTACTGTGGAGTATGTATTCCTTTTAGAGGGAAATGGATGATAATAAAACTAAAAATTGTCAAATCAATAAATGTTTTCCAGATAAGTAAGTCAAGGACAGAGCATAGAGAGTATGGGAGGTGCACATTACAATTTTATATGATTTGGTGAAGGGAGACTTCATTGAGAAGGAAACATCTGAATAATGACTTGAAGGAGACAAAGGAGCCATCCTGGAACTGTCTATGGGGAGAGCCTTCAAGTCACAAGAAACAGCAGGTGCAAAGCCCTGTTCTGGGAGCATGATTAACATATTCAAGGAATAATAAGGCAGCCTTGTGGCTTGGAGTAGAGTGAAAGCAGAAGAGTTAGTGGGAAATAAGGTCATAAAGTCAAAGAAGAATGGTCATGGAAGATAGAGAGCATACCTGTGTAGGGCCTCGTAAACTGTTATAAAATTTGTCTTTTATGCAAACTAAATGCTTTTGAGCAGAAGACATTACCACCCTGATTGCTGTGTTGATAATAAAGAGCAGGTGAAGAGTGTCAAAGAGAGGGTAGAGAGGCCAGTTATGAACATTACTGCAGTAAGGCAGGGGTGACATGATAATGGCTCATACCAGAAGCGACAAAAAGTGATTGAGTTTCATGTAGGTTTTAAAAGCAAAACAAAAATGTTTTGCCAAAAGATGGATATAGGGTGTGAGAAAGGAGAGTGAAGAATGAAGTTGACATTAACTGACATGGGGAAAAGCACAGGGGCAGATTGAGGAGTAAAGACCTTGAGTTTAATTTTAAAAATTTATTTCAATTTTATTTGTTATTATTCTTAAAAATTATGCCATAGGGCATGTGTATTTACCAGAGAGAGAGAGACAGAGATTGAGAGAAGGAATGTGAGAAAGCAAGCTGCCCGGTCCGGGACCCGAATTGTGGTTGGTCATGTGGAAGTCCAGTGCCTTAACCACCACACCACTTGCAGGCCCAAATTAAAAAAAATATATAAATTTATTTATTTTTAATTATAGAGAGCATGAGACGAGGTGGGATGGGGAGAGAGAGAGAGAACCCTTAACAGGGTCTTGT
This sequence comes from Tupaia belangeri chinensis, assembly GCF_000334495.1. Classification (NCBI taxonomy): domain Eukaryota; kingdom Metazoa; phylum Chordata; class Mammalia; order Scandentia; family Tupaiidae; genus Tupaia; species Tupaia belangeri. The sequence goes on along the minus strand of NW_006159617.1, from coordinate 4,607,306 downwards.
CATACCACAATCTTCTTTTCCCAGCTCTCTAGCTCCTTAGGATCTTGGGCATACACCCATACACACACACATAGCATGTTTTCAGGGTGACCTAGGGTTCAAACTTAGTAAGTCAGGTCACTTCCAGTATTACAGTCCTGTATGCCAGGGATTGCTCCATCTTGACTGGGCTGTTTAATTTTTACTGGGCTAAGTTTGAGATGCCAACTAGCATCCCATGGGAGATGATGAGTACAATCTAGACATGTGAGTCCTGGGCTCACAGACAAGATTTGGTTTAGAGCTCTACATTTGTAAACACACAGTGTTAGGAGTGGCACCTACGGTCATGGAGTTAGATGAGACAACCAAGGCAATGGATGTAGGTAAAAAGGAGAAGAGGCCCAAGGAATGAGCTCTGGAACATTCCAATTTATAAAGTCAAGGAGATGAAGAAGGACAAGCAAAGCACACAACCATGTTTCCCTCTTGTGATAAGGCCACATTCAGGAAGCTTTTCCTGGGTGATGAATGGCTAGAGACCTCCATCAGTGCTCTCCTCTCTTTTTCTATTGCTCATTATCTTCTACTCTGACTTCCTGACTGTTTTATCTAGGCCTGTCTTACTATGTCATTCTTGGCAGATGCTGAGCACCAAGCTTAAAAAAGTGTGGGTCTGGGGAGTGAAGACAGACTAATTTTATGTATCTGAAGATAGCTTTTCTGGTACAAATGAACTATTCTATTTTGGGTTTGTATTTTATGATTAAAGGGGGCAATGGGTGCTACAGCTATTTTCTTTTTTTTTTTTTAAGAATTGTTTTATTTAACTTTATTTATTTATTTACTTATTTTTTAACTTGACTAGAGAAGGACAGATAGAGAAAAAGAGAGTGATAAAGTGAGAAAGCAAGCTCCCAGGTCCGGGACTTGAACTATAGTCTGCCAGAGCCCCTAACCACCATGCCACTTGCCTGCCCATAGAGCCATTTTATGTTGACAGAGTCCATCAACTGCTGCTGATTTAATTTAATTTAAAAAAATAAAAAAATAATAAAATTAACACAACTTTCTTGGTGCATGCACCTAGTGGTGGCCAGTTATAAGATTAGGTCTCCGTGGAAGCTATAAAGTGTTTTTTATTGAAAATTATTTTACAATGAAAATAAGTCTTAGACCGAACAGCAATTATGCAGTGATAAGAAGGCACAACCCAAACCAGTGTGAGGAAATCTCCATTTACTGTCCTCAGGCACTCCCACAGATGCCTATTATGAAAGATTCACTCTGAGGTAGAAGCCAGAATTCTGAGAACTCGGTTTCAGCCAGTATCTCCTCGGTTAGTCACAGTGTTCTCTAGAAAGGTTCGAATGGAACAAAAGCCTGCAGCATTCTCATACTGTTCTTGTGCAAGGGTTTCAGGGGCTGAACAGTCTTTGTGTCCAGTTTTATATTTTGGACACTCATTTTACTAGTGAAGAACTATCCCCTCTACTAATAAAACCTCCCATTCTGGATTTCATTAATGATATTTGAAATTCTTACATGGCAGTCTTGAGATATGTTTTATTGACTAGAGTCTTTTAGCTATTAGCTATTTGTATGAGAATTATGGACTAGGAGTCTTCAAATGTTAATAGGTCCTATTATGATGGATGTGTACATTAGTGCATTACACTTATCTACAGTAAGTGCATCACACGGACACTAACAGCTATCCTCTTTTTGTCTTTCATCTGTAGACAAAGCACAAATTCTCCCTCATTTTAGATTCCTATCACTTGCACATATATAACTCTGGCTCAGAAAATCAGAAAATCAAAATCATCTTTGTTACTAGAAATTTCCACCTAGAAATTTGTCTGAATATTTCCAAATCCCTGATCCGACTTCTTAACACAAATCCTTATCTTCCTTCTGTGAGTTACTGTGTTCTTTTTTCTTTCTTTTTTTTGGAGAGGTTTTTGCTATAGGTTTTTGCATGCACTGGCCAGAGAGACAGAGAGAGACAGAGAGACAGAAAGGGAGAAATCACCACTCAGGGGGGATGGCCACACCGCAATCCCTTCTCCTCCATTCTCCTCTCGGGATCTTGGGCACACACGCACACGTGCCCAGCGTGGTTTTAAGCCACCGGGTCCGGGATGCGAACCGTGGTTGACTACATGGGAGTCCAGCGACATAGCCATTATGCTAACTGCTGGTCCCAGGTACTGTGTTCTTTATGGCTAAATAAAAAATATGTATTATACATCTGTGTTTGTGGGAAGTAAAAAATACAATCAAAAAGTCATGTCTTGATTTTGCACAACTGTACTATAAATTAAGAACTAGAAAACGATTTCAAATTGACAAGTTTCCCACATATTATTAAACAACTTTTGATTTTTACCCTTCTCGATAATTCCAAACATTTATGATTAGCCTCTTCACTGTCACACGCTTTGCTTTGTTATTTTATGGTTTGCTTATCTCAAATGCAAGTTCAAAGCCAAATGAGAAAGGGAAGTGAACATACCCTAAAATATATGTTGGGTACATAACTTCCTTTCCTTAGTAGTAGTGTGACAATAACTGGGAAATTTACCAGAAAAGTACGAACATTTTAAATTCTATATAAGGGGAGTAAAAGAAGTGACTTAGTGACAAAGTGAAAACTGAGCTGCAAATACAGAGTAACCTAGTGAGGATGCATGTTTGACTGAGATGAAAAAATATTTTAAAAATATTTGTAGTAGCTTCTAGACCTGACTGAATTAAAAGAAAATATTATTAGATCATGAGGTAGTATGAAATGGGATATACCAAGGTGGAACTTGATTGGCATGACTAGAAGGTAGGCAAAACATTGGAATTTTTTTGGACCTATGAGTTAATTAGACCTGTGTCCTAATTCTTTACACTAATAACTATCTGTATTAAGTTGGCCATGTAACTTAATTTCATTCTCATACCCAACTTTCAGAAGTAAGAATTGAGGATGTAAAAATGGAGGACTTGTTTTTCTCTTATAAAAATGTGTCATACATTTTTTTTCCATGGAATCTTTAGTTGCAAGAAGAGTCAACCAAGAAAAGTCAATTCTGGAAAAAAATACGTAATAGTTTTCTTTGCCCTATGTTAGACCTTCTCATTTTGTTTCTTTTCTAGCTTTAACCACCAGTTACACATACTTTTGTGTAGATTGGTGATGATACATAATTATTATTTTACTAATTTCATAAAAAAATAATTCTGACTCTTTACAGTTTTTACTATAACCTTGACTTCTTCCCTTATTATAATATGAAATAAACAAAAATTAAATAAAGTAAGACCTCTTGATTAAAGTTAAGCCCATAGGAAAAGACAGTCTAGTCAAGAATATGCTGATTTAAATTTCTAAAAATTTACAGAGATATAAATTGTCTCAAAAGGATGAATATATGTCTCCTTATGAAAGAGACATAGTTACAGAAGAGTATAAAGACATGAAAGAGGCACAGAGAGATAATAATAATTTTATACAACAGCCCGTTCTGTCTTTTGTTTTTCTTTAAGGGCCATGCAGTTTCAATTTCGGTATAAATATTTCCAGTCTTTTCTTGAAAAAGTGGAATAATTTCAAGTATGGTGTGTATATGTCTATATATTTGTTTGGCATAATTGTCATAATATTTGCATTATTTTGCAACTTGCTTTTTACATTTAAGTCATAAAGCATTTTACATGTCAATACATGTAAACTTATAACATTTTTAATAATTGAAAATGGAATCACTTTATGGACATGTAACTTTTTTGATAGCCATTTAGTTTCATTTTCAAAGTTTCTACTTTAAATAATGCCACAGTGGACAATTATTACACTTATATATTTGTTCATGTAGAACATCATGATTATAGAGTGAGTCCTAGAAGTAGAATGAATTAGTGAGTTAACAAGCCATTCATATTGTAAGTTTTGATGGGCATTGGCAAATTTTCCTCCAAAGAAACTTGGCTAATGTAATACCATAAAACATTCTAGAATGAGTATTTCCTAAAAGTCTCACCAGCAGTAAATACTTTGACCCTGTTTAATTTTTTCAATTTAATATGAAGGATTTTATTTTGTCTCTGTTTAAATATTCATTTCCCTAATTGTTACTAAGGCTAAGCATTTTTCCTTTCTCTATGTATTTACTGGTCACTTGCATTTAGTTTTAGGAAGATTGTTGACGTGTGTCTTTTGTTCAAATTTCCAACAGATTTTGCTTTTTAACTACTTATTCTAGGAAGTCTCCAAATATTCTGAATAGCAGCTTACTGTATGGTTATGGTTATTATGGTTATATATGGTTAGTATCTTCTCATAATTAGTCAATTCTTTAAACATTGGGGTCTTCTAGGTTTTATTTCAAAATGTTGTCAAATCCCCCTTGAACTGGTGTGAGATGAGGGATGGTTATGACAGGAGATGGAATGAAGCAGTCGTGAAGAAAGTCAAAAAAGGAGATGGAAAAGAGAGCCCTCAACATCTTGCTGACTTATTTCTTCTCCACATTTGATTCAGAACATTCACTTAAAGTAACTATGATAAACTGATATAAAAAATGTATTATTAGCAATATGCAACAAAACAAGAAATCATAAAGAAACCAGTTTTATAAATCTAGGTCATTAAAAAGGGAACATAATAGATAGGATATACACCAGGATTGATGTAGCTGAAATATGAATAGGTGGGTAATAATTCAGTTAGAGGACAGATTGCTCAAAGAAGTACTGTATGGTTATGGTTATTATGGTTATATATGGTTAGTATCTTCTCATAATTAGTCAATTCTTTAAACATTGGGGTCTTCTAGGTTTTATTTCAAAATGTTGTCAAATCCCCCTTGAACTGGTGTGAGATGAGGGATGGTTATGACAGGAGATGGAATGAAGCAGTCGTGAAGAAAGTCAAAAAAGGAGATGGAAAAGAGAGCCCTCAACATCTTGCTGACTTATTTCTTCTCCACATTTGATTCAGAACATTCACTTAAAGTAACTATGATAAACTGATATAAAAAATGTATTATTAGCAATATGCAACAAAACAAGAAATCATAAAGAAACCAGTTTTATAAATCTAGGTCATTAAAAAGGGAACATAATAGATAGGATATACACCAGGATTGATGTAGCTGAAATATGAATAGGTGGGTAATAATTCAGTTAGAGGACAGATTGCTCAAAGAAGCCGATGGAAGAAAATAGATAAAAAATATATATGATAAAAAAACAAGATTTGTAATAGATAAAAAGAGAAATTCCAACACCCCTTTAGATTCCTAGAAGGAAAGAAAAAAAAATAGAGGTAGGGGACCAGTAGTTAGCGCAATGGCTATGTCACTGGACTCCCACGTAGTTGACCGCGGTTCACGTCCTGGACCCAGTGGCTTAAAACTCACGCCAGGCGCGTGTGCATGCGGGCCCAAGATCCCGAGAGGAGAATGGAGGAGAAGGGATTGTGGCGTGGTCATCCCCCCAGGGGTGATTTCTCGCTTTCTGTCTCTCTGTCTCTCTCTGTCTGGCAAGTGCACGCGCCCTATAGAGAAAACCTCGCCAAAAAAAAAAAAAAATTAGAGGTGGAAATATTTGACGAAAGAATGGAGATAACTATTCCACAATCAAAGAAATCTGAAAGACCATAGATTGTGGAGACCAACAAGAAAATATAAGAAACAGCTTGCTCTTTGGCATAACATAATTAATTTTAAGACTGGAAAAGTCAGTTGTAAAATGCTAAAATTGTCCAGATAGTAAGAGCAGATCATCAACAGAAGAACTGAATTGACATTGCATCTTTCAAATCAATATTACAGTTTATAGTTCATTTTAAAGTGTATTTATTTATTCCTTCCATGAGAGAAAGACACAGGGAGGGACAGAGAGACTTCACTTCTAATAGGGAGTTGATATTGTGATCCATTCATTTCAGCCAGTCCCGGATCCTGGGTTCACTCATACCCAGTCTACTCAAGGAAGTCTCCAGACATGAACCCAAAACATTCTATGTGGGTCACACTCACAGAGCATCATGTTTTACCTCTGGGCCATGATCTGGCCCCTGTAATTATTGGATATTGAAGGAAAATAATTTTTAATTTATAATCTTATATATAATCAATTTAACATTCAAATATGAGGAAATAACAAAAATCCTGTTAGATATGATGGAATACAAAAGCTTAGTACATAAAGACCAATATTAAAAACACTTTTATGGAATGCATTTAAATAAGAAAAATATACACCAAGGATGATGCAAAAAGCATGAAGATTAAGAGTACTAGAACAGTTTTAAAATTTTGGATAAAGTTATACTGGTGTGGGAACTAGGACATCTGATAACATATAACACAAGACAAAAAATATATTAAGGGCAAAAAAATCCTTTATATACTGATAAATGATTTCCATAATAAATTTGTATACCTCTAAAAATATAGCTTAGATGTAGTATTACTGATAACTGAAACAATTCTAGAGAAAATTAACTAATTAAAAGTCATCCTCCTTAGAAATAGACTACACACTACACACACACATGCGCAGATACACACGAGACAAAAGAAAACAAAACAAAATATTAAAGGCTTGTATAATTCAAGATTTAAGTTATTTATGAGACATATAACTTCATCACTCATAGAGAATGCATAATTTTGAGAATTTTTGTAAAATTAGTCTATATCTATTAAAAATATAAGTGAGTTTACAACCAACTTGAAATAGTCAACAGTATTCAGAATTTATTTTACCATAATGTAATAAGTAGTACAATATTCTATGTATTTGAAACCTAAACAAAAATGCAAAATAACCATTGTGTTGGAAAGAAAAATATACAGTATTTAGACATGAATGATGTATCTAAGATGGCATCTTAGATTTTTTACCTCTGGTGTGTATTCAACTTATCCCAGTTAGTTGACGAAACACAAATCTATGTACTGCTATGTAGTAGCACTGAGGTAGAATTATATCTACACTTAAGATCCTGTATTAAGACATAGTTATGATCCTACTCATCTGACTTAGAGGTAGAGAGATTATCCTTGGTGGATGAATATAATGAGATCTTAAAGGAGACTGGGTTCTTGCTGTTTGGAAAAGTTGGAAGATGAGAAGGATTCAATACAAGGGAGATTTTGTTGTTGTTGATGCTGGGTTTGAAGTGGAGAGGGTCAAGTATAAAAAAATGTGGGTAGGCTCTATAAGCTGACCATCACCACTACATTCCTACAATCACAATCTTCCCACAATCATGTGAACTTTGAAAAGATCCTTAGCTTCAGCTGAGGACACAGCTAGCCAACACCTTGTTGTAGACTTGTGAACCCCTAAGCAGAGCAGCTAGTTTGTTGTGCCAGCAACTCTATTGTGAGAATGTTGAGATATTAAATGGGTCTGCAGTTTTATTTATTGGAAGATTTGAGAGGATTTTAACTACAAAGTCATTTTTAAAATAACATTTTTCAGATTATCTATTTCTTATTGAGTAAGATTCAGTACCTTGTGTTTTTGCTCTGTTTTTCTAGAACATATTAATGATACGTATTTTAGAGTTCATGTTTCATAGCTCTATAACTGACTTCCCTAAAACTGTTTTTTTTTCTTTTCTTTCTGATTTTAGTTAGTTATTTTCCTCTTCAATGCCTGCGTTTTGTTACTTCTAAAAAAATTGTTTTGTTTTGTTTTGTATTTTTCAGAAAGCCAAAGTTTATGTGTGGAAAACAGTAGAAATGAGTCTCAGGATGATGTTTTCTTTTTTTCAATGAGGTTTCACTTTACTTTTGACTAGCTGTTATTCTGGGGTTACTAACAATCCCAGACCACTTAAATTTCAAAAGATTTATAATTATATGAACTTGACATTTTTTTTCTGTTTGGCTGGCCTGTTTTTGACTCCACGCTATTTTCTGTATCATTCTGAAGTATAAGTATTTACAAGAACCCTCGGTTCCATTTTTGGGTCTCAGATCTACGAGTCTATAGGAAGCTTGGCTCAGTGTTTAAAATTTACACACACTGGTTTTGGAATTGGAATCATCTTGAGGGAGTCTACCTCAAATGCTTATAATTGCCCCATATTAAGTCCTAAAGTAATAGTCCATAATATTGGTTCACTATCATTTAGTTTTTTTTTTTTAAGAGAGATTTTTGCTATAAGGTGCGTACACTCACCAGAGAGACAGAGAGAGATGGAGAGACAGAAAGTGAGAAATTACTCCCCAGGGAAGAGGACCACACCACAATCCTTTGCCTCCATTCTCCTCTCAGGATTTTGGGTGCACACTCACACATGCCTGGCATGAGTTTTAAGCTGTAGGATCCAGGACTCAAACCATGGTTGACTTCGAGCGAGTCCAGCGATGTAACCATTATGCCATCTGCTGGTCCTATCACTTATTATTAGTATCTTGAAGGTTATGGAGATTATCTAATAATTTTAGAAAGTAGTTAAAATCCAATATATTTCAGATGAAGTTTTTTCTTAAAAATTTGACATTTTTGTTTTATTATCTTACTGTATGTAATGTCAAGGAGAGAACTAATACTAACATAATTTTTTTTTTTTTGCAAGGAAGCTATTCTTTACTTGTAGAATATTTTAGAACTGTTATTTGGAAGTTTTGGCTTGTGAAATCATCTCTCGAGATATTTTGCTTTGAATTTGTATTCATTCTCCAGGTGGATCTTTCTGAATCTTTTCAATGTATTTCTTCTTTCTGCTTTGTCAAAATTTTCTGCTATTTCATTGATTATATATTTTTCTCTATTGTCTAGGTTTTCTTTTCCTGATGTTCTTATTAAATGTCCTTTGGGTCTACTGAATCTATCCTCTGTAATTCTTTATTTCATCATAACTTGATTCATTTTTTTTGCTCTCACAGTGTGTTCTGTGAAATTGTTTGCATGATTGTCTAGCTCACTAATTTACTGTTCATCCTAGATCATTTAACCCTTCAACTCACTTTTTGAAGTTATTTTTGTTTCTATGTTCTTCAGATACTTTTCTTTTTCTTTTAGGTTTCATTTATTTATTTCTTCTATGAGAGAGAGAGAAGAGAGGAAGAAGCAACCAAGAGGGCCCTTGGCCAGCCATAATAATGGACATGTGCATGAAATTGCACTTGGCATGTACAGTGAGACCTTGGGATGTGAACCTGGAACCTCCCCATGAGGCCTATGCATCTCAGAGTGTCATGTTCTCACTACCCCAGCACAGATGACCTCTCGATCATCTCTCTAAAATGGTCTTCCATATAGATAATAAACATATTCACATAAGCTTCTTAGAGTTGAATATGCTTGTTTCACCATTGAGCATTTTTCCACGTGTTAGTTATCTACTTACTGATTTGGAGTTCTTTTGTTTTGTTTTGGTTTTCCTCAGATTTTGCTGATTCTTAATTTATCTGCTCATATATTTTTAGGAACATTTTCTGTTTACCTGTTTGTGGATGAAGAACCTAATCTTTAAAGAGATACTGAAGCCTTTTTTTAAGTTTGAAGGTAGCCCATCCATCTCTCTCTGTGCCTTCAGCTAACTGGAGCTCTCTGGCTTTATTGCTCTATTCAATAACTTTTGGGAGTAAACTCATTTCCTTATTCATCTCAAAACATCTTTCAATGCAATAGCTCAGATTCGTAGTTAACCCAATGCCTCATGTCCCTTATCCTTTGACCTTGAGTATTTCCCCAAACCACTTTGATTTCAATACCATTTCTTAACTCTATATTTTGTTACAATTTTATGTAGCCCTCAGTTCTGATTTTTATCCCTAGTAGCTTCCTATTCTTGAGAAATTCATCAAAATATTGTATTTATCTGAGGTAATCATTTTATTTCTAAGTAGCATCATAAACAGTTTTTAAATGGTTTTGTTTCATTTCAGTGTATTTTAAGTTGTGGTAAAACTGGCTACTTGTATTTGGTCCATTCTAATAGCTTTGCAATGAAAATCATAATGTTGCAGCAGCATAAATTATAGAGCAATTGGCCTAGAAGTAGTTCACATAGAAATATATGATGATGCTTCATGTTTACTTTTAGGATTGCTATTATAGGGAGAAGCTGGGTAGGACGGTAAGGATGTCTTACCGTCTCTAGACATTAATTTGCATTTCAAGTTTAGTATGGTTAAGTATTTTGTTCTTGGTTGGCCAGAGGGGGGAGGGGAGAGAGAGAGAGAGAGTGATCACACAACAGTATAATAAAGACTGAGCTAGAATACAAATCAGAGGAATGCTTCAGAATGCATCAAAACTTTGTCCAGAATCACAAGATACAGTTGGGTAATTGATGCAAGGCAAGAAGTCTGAAGATAATAACCATGTTGAAGTGCAGGATGTTGGTTGATTTGGGGATACTCTGTATTGACAGTGATTGACATTTCATTGCAGCTGTCACTAAGACAGTGTAATTACCTTCAAACTAAAGCTCTGGACCAAGAATTTTCTGTGGTATATAAATGATAATGATCACTTTATTTATTGAGCTCCTTCAATGTATCTATCCCCAGCCTAGGAACACTTGCAAAGCCACTTAAAATTAGTATATAATATTAATAAATATTATCTCTCTTTCATATATCCCTGATAATATATGAGGTGAGAAAGATGATACTTAAAAGCCATCAGAAGAATGAGGTCTGGTAAAACTAGTCTGAAAGAGGTTAGTGTAGGAAGTCTTAGTTACATTCTCTACTTATCTGTCTGAAGTAATTGTTCTAGGACACATCTTAGTAAAAATAAATAAATAAATAAATAATTCTCTTGCTAGCTGGCACTGAAACAAGACTACCCTAAGTCACCACAAACAGCTTATTATTTATAGGACCCTCACCTCCTGCCTGACTGCAGCTTCGTAGCTGGGATGTGTGATGTTTAAGACATCGGGAGGCTAATCAGAAATTTGTGTTATTCTTGTAAGCCAAAGTTATCAGTTCTTCGGAGAAAATAATAAACTTTAATAGCTATAAAAGAAAGTTTCCTAATTTCCCTATGACGGAAAACCTCTTGCACAGGTCACATGAATGAATTTCGATTCCTGGCAGTGGGATCTATTGTATGTTCACCTGAGTAGCTTTGTCAACTGTTTACCTGACAAGCTTGAGTCAGACATTTTCATTGCAGACTGGAAACATCAAAAAGTTTGTGAAAAATGGAATTAAAATACAGAAATACAAATATAAACAATTTCTCAATGTAAGCACTAAGTTCAACACCCGGAAAAATGGGTGGTTTTCAAGGACTTTTTAGAAGATTAGGAAACCAAACCATAGTCAGAAGGAGCCAAATCAGGACTATAAAGTGCCTGTCTAATGATTTCCCTCCAAAACATGCAAAATTGCCCTCACTTGATGAGAAAAATGAGTAGGAGCACTGCCATGGTGGAGAAGGATTCTCCAGTAAAGGTTTCCTGGGCACTTTTTATGCTAAAGCGTTGGCTCACTTTCTCTAAGTGCTCTCATCGTAAGCAAATGTGATTATTCTTTGGCTCTCCAGAAAGTCAGCAAGCAAAATGCCTTGAGTGTCCCACAACACTTTTGTCCTAACCCTAACTCTTGACCGGTCTGCTTTTGCTTTGACGGGGCCACTTTCACTTCTTGTAGTAACATTGCCTTGATCATGGTCTGTCTACAGGATCATACTAACAAAGCCATGTGTTACCTTCGTTACGGTTCTTCAAAGAAATACTTCAGGATCTTGATCCCACTTCTTCACAATTTCCATTGAAAGCTCTGCTTTTGTCTGCTGCTGATCTGGGTGCAAGAGTTTTGGCATTCATTGAGCAGGAAGTTTGTCAGCTTTAATTTTTCAGTCAAAATTGTATGAGCTGAACCAACTGAGACCTCTGTGGTGTTGGCTAATTGCTTCTGCTGTTAATCATCAGAATTCTTCAAAATCACAAACCAGATTAATTTTTCCTCTTAAATTGATGTGGAGAGTCTGTTGCTGCAGGAATCCTCTTTATTGTCATCTCATCCATGAGTTAACCATTTATAAACTGCAGATTTCCCTGTGACATTGTCTCTACAAATGCTCCATAAGGAATCAGTGATTTCACCATAAACCTGATATCTTCTCTTGTTAAAATTTTACCATAATTCATGTTGTTTGGTAGGGGCTCTTTTCAAAATGATGTTTTATCTTGCTTTATGCCTCAAACTAGATCCTGTTCAGGCATGTTATAATTAGTAGGATTTTATTTTGATGGTAAAACATTTTGAAATCCATGCACTGATTTTTTTATAGTAAACATTTTCAATAAACTTTCAAATACTTTGTGTAACATATGTATACATACCATGTATGTATAGCATACATGCATACATATATAAAACTTAGTTTCTCACATATTTAAAATCACACATTATATGCTAGTTCTTTTTTTTGTGGGGAGAGGAGGTTTTTGCTACAGGGTGTGTGTGCTTGCCAGAGAGACAGAAAGAGTCAGAGAGACAGAAAGCGAGAAATTGCCCCCCAGGGGCGATGGCCATGCCGCAATCCCTTCTCCTCCATTCTCCTCTCGGGATCCTGTACATGTACGCACACCCGCCCTGCGTTGAGTATAAGTCACCAGGTCTGGGACTTGAACCATGGTCAACTACATGAGAGTGCAGCGACATAGCCATTACACTAACTGCTGGTCCCCATTATATGCTATTTCTAAAAATCCCACTGGCATCACACAACGTGGAAGTGATCTGTGGAGTTAAACTCAATTTGAGAAGATTCAGTTATCTCTGTACATTTAAAGTGGGAACTGAGTATAAAGAGTAATATTAGATTGTCAGAAAAGTCATGATGCATTTTTTGCATAGAAAAACAGAAAAAATACATCGTGACTTCTCCAATAACTCAAAAGAATATTGTAAACTGAAGATCTGTAAATTCATTAGACAAACATTAACAGTATTTTAATAATCTGAGGTTTTTTTTTTTTTTTTTATTTTTTGAGTTAACCATTGTTTAATCAAGTTTCCGCCAAAACAGATGAACCATTGTGGAATCCACAATGTCTCAGCTTCCTTATTGTTGACATGGACACTATGGATTCATTAAATTCAGCCAGCAGTTCTGTTAAGCCTGCACTATACAATTCCTCAGACACTACCTCTAGTGTTCTGAGTTTTAAATAAACATGATTTAGAGCTTGAATTTATGTCTATGGTGATTGCCAAACATGACTGCATGTCAGAGTCATAGAGGGGATATTTTTAAAAATACAGTGCCCTGGGTCTTCCTCAGATTTTGTTTCAGAAGGTTTTCAGAGGTCCTTGGGAAATGACAATATAAAAATTCTCCCCAGATCATCTATGACATGTAGCAAAGTATCAGAATCACTGATTTAGTAGACTTTCTAAGATTCTTCAGGATTTATTCATATTTATTCATATTCTTTTTTTTTATTTGAAAGTTCTAAAATTTCCCTCAAAATGCTCCCTGATTTCAATTTTAGGTAAACTAGAGCATGCAAGTTAACTTCTGTAGGAAATCAGACTTTCTCTATGGAAACTAAAGGACTTTAAACAGTCTCTTTATTTTTTCTTTCAATGAATGTTAGAAACATCACTCAAAACAGAAAATAAACAAAAAAAGAACAGCTTTTGTAACTATTATTGTCAAAAACAGGAAACATCTGAGCTCTAGCAAATCCTCAGATGAAAATTTGCAATACTAACTCTCAAAAAAAGACTACACAACAAAATCCCGCATCTTCAATGTGACCATTCATGGAGCGCAATTTTATGCTCTAACTAAACCCTACAAATCGCCCACAAATTTTCATAACATCCTTTGCGGTTCTTACTGGAATATCTAAATTTGCCTTCAGTCTTATTGTTCTTTTTCCATTCATTTAAACTTGCAAGAAACTTGAAGCATCTTATTTTTTTTTTTTTTTAATCTAGTGAATAAATATCAACATGAAAGAAAATGTGCATTTAACTGGTGCAGTTTTTTCACAAGTTTTAACACAGAATAGACCTAACTGCTCAATTTCATCACATAAATCCCTGGATTAAAATATTTCAAAGGATTTTTATTTTTTTCCAGTGGTTATACAAAATAGAATATGCTGGTTATTCTTCATTTGTTATCTCTTCTTCATTCAGGTTTTCTGTCCTCTGCTCTGCTGTATCAAGGAAAGGCTTTGGATAAGAAGCATTTTCAGGGCATGAGGAGAGGGAAGTGGAAGGTATTTCTGCCCTGTTACCTCTTTCTGGTTTGCTTCCTTACTGCCACTATGCGTAGTTTTCCCTCCACAAGTTCCAGCTACCACTGGACTCTCATATCTCTGTCCCACCTCCATCCCTGGGAGGAGGAGTGGTGACAGCTTTCTGTTATTGCTGTTCTCAGGGTTCTTGGATCCCAATCCTTGTCTCTTTCTTAAACACTGCCTATACCTCTGTAAGTATCCCTTTCATTAAAACTTTGTTATTAAAAAATCTGAATTATTTTTATTTTTCCAGGCACTATGAAAAATAGGCTGAGTGCATAACATACTACATGATCTAACCCCTAACCTATGTCACTCACACTTCACTCTGTATTCCAGCCATTGTTTTCCCTAACCAAGTGGATGTGCTGCTTCCTTCACCCGGACTGTTTTTTTCTCACACTCTTACCTAAGTCCTTCTCTCTCATCCTTCAGGTCTCCACGTATTCAAAATGATTTATAGATCCGTACCAAGATGTTCCCAACAAATATCTGATACTTAGTAAATTTGTGATGGAGAATAATAGTCATGCAAACTGTTTCATCATCAACTTAGCTCAGGAAAATAGCTATTGAAAATATGGCCACATTTGCCTCTTTTGTAATAGAGATATTGATATTGAATATACAAAACCTGTTTTAACCTAGTAGAAAACTAGGTAAGTTTGATTACAAGCCTTTTTTAGAATTTACAGATAGGTTGCAACCATTTGAAATTTTAGAGAAAACATATTTGGTACATAAGGAGGAGAATATAAGGGTATTATGATATGATAGTGTACAGTAAATGTAAGAAAAATGAGAACTCAACAAGTAAAGTGAAAGAAATTAATTGACTTGGTCTGTTTTGTGCTGCTACAACAGAATACCCAAGAGTAGGTAATATATATATAAAAAAAATCCCAGAAGTTTAGGGGTCAGCAGGCGGTGCAGAGGTTAAGATGGTTGGATGCCGTTTGACCAACTAAGTGGTTCAAGTCTCACACCTGGTGGCTTGAAAAACATATTGAGTGTGTGTGCAAGTGTGCCCAAAATCCCAAGAGGAAAATGGAGGAGAAAGAATTGAAGCACAGCCACACACCTGAGGAGTGATCTCTCACTTTCCCCCTCTCTCTGTCTCTTTCCTGCAAGCACACGTGCCCTATGGCAGGGGAAAAAAAAAAGAATAGAAATATATTTATCTCACAGTTCTGGATGCTGGAAAGTCCAAGTGTGGCACCAGCATCTGGTAAGGAACTCTGTGCTTCATTATTCATGGGGGAAGGAGGAAGGTGGACGGACAAGAGAGCATAGAAGTGAGAAAGGGTCAAGCTTGCTTTTATGAGGAACTCACTTCCAAGATAACAAACCTATTCCTGCAGAAATGGCACTAATCTTTTGTTGTGATCATAGCTCTCATGACCTAATTACCTCTTCATTGTCACATCTCTCTACGTTGTTGCATTGTGGATTAAGTTTCTAGCACACAAACTTTGGAGGACACATTCAAATCACAACCTGAATGGAGTGGAATATTGATTCTTATAATTAGTAGATTTTAACCTGCTTGATTCTGAAGAAAATCTTACTGATATGGAATAGAAAATAGTTAAAGGTATTAATGCTTATTATTTAGCACAGCATGTCTCTAGCTGTGTGTCTATATATATATGAATTGATTTATTTAACTTTATTAATTGATTAATTGATTTTTAATTTGACCAGAGAGGGACAAAGTAAGAGAGAATAAGAGAGTGACAGAGAGAAAGAGAGAGAGAGAAAGTAAGAAAGCGAGCCACCAGGTCCAAGACTCGAACTATGGTTGGCCATGTGGGAGTCCAATGCCCTTAACCACCATGCCACCTCCTGACCTCCCTAGCTGTATCTTTTTAACTCAGTGACTTTTCAATTTGCAAGACAAATGTTTATGAGGGTCTTAAATGCTTCACTTTTCCTTGATTATGCTTGTATAGCATCTCACATTTTTAGAAACCACTTCAAGGCTCATAATGTAAAATAGTTCGGTGAAGGCCACAAAGATCGAAGGGAAAGAATTTTTAAATAACCTTTTGAGTTTTCTGTCATGAAGTCTGATCTTCTGGTGCTTCCAGTTGTGCTACACATATCTCTGATCATGAAAATTTGGGCAGTCATCTTTTCCTCTGCTTCTGAAAAGAGATTGATTTACCTAGGGAAACAAAGGGTCAATATTGTAGTTGGGCTTAGGCAATAAAAGATCTATCTCTTTGTTTAAAAGGACAGTCACTATTGTCTGGAAAGTAGTAGATATTCTACAAATTTTAGTGCTCTTCTCCTTGGAAGACAACTCTGGAAAATATCAACTGAGGACATTGTATCCTGGCAAAAATCTGCCACTTGTCTATGAAGTTCTGTCATTCTGTCCTTGGATTTGATATGTTTTCTAAATCAGAGCTTAAATAAGCTTGATCATTAATTTTTAAGATCGTTTTTTTATAAAAAGGAATCTGGACCATCTTCATTCTTTATTTTTATCTTTCTTTCTTTTTTTTTTTTTTTTGAGATATTTATGCTATAGGGCATGTGCACTAGTCAGAGAGACAGAGAGAGACAGACAGAATGTGAGAAATCACCCCCCCACACACAAGGGAAGATGTCCACGGCGCAATCCCCTCTACTCCATTCTCCTCTCGGGATCTTAGGTACACACACACATGCACCTGGTGTGAGTTTTAAGCTGCTGGGTCTGGAACTCGAATCACGGTTGACTACATGGGAGTACAGCGATGTAACTATTACGCTGTCTGCCAGTCCCATGGACCATCTTCTTTCTAGCCACAGATTATCTGAGTAATGAAGGCCATCAGTGCATTACAAACTCAGTTACACACAGCAAATGAATCCATATGTCATTGAAACAATTGACTCCTTATGTGGCCTATAGGAGCCAGAGTCAGAGAGTGACCCAAGGTGGTTGTGCCTTTTGTTTATGACTGGTTTGGGGGCCAATTCCATAAATTGGCTTGATGTCCACTTCAATAGCTGTCATTTGTCATGGCACAATAACATCAGCTCAGCTTGCCCAGGTCCCTTTTCTACCTCTGTAAGCTGATGCGATCACCAAGGCAGATGGACGAGCAAGGAATAGCCATTTTACTGCATCCTGGCTTAGAGATGGACCTCTAATTTAGCTCCTTAGGGATGAGGTGCTTGTGTTTAAAACTGAGATCCCTTAGTGACTTGTGGACTGATAAAAAAATAATTTTTTAAATGTAGGATGGGGATTTTGTCTTCTCTTCTAAGGTCAATTTAGAAATGAGTTCATTCAGTTTCTTGAAAAAGTGAAGGGAATGAATCAGGGGAGGGAGGAGAGGGAAAATCCTCTTGGATAAAAAAGCCAATCATCAGGTGACATCTCTAGCACTAACATTTAGTAACTGATAATTGCTGTAACTAGGGCCATTGAGCTTTGCAAATATTATCCAGTAAATTTTAATTAGCACCCGGGGGATTGAAGAGTTTCGAAATAAGCTCTTGGGAGAAGCTTCCCCAGCCAGTGGCAATGTGTGCTGAGTAATTTTAGATCAGCTGGCCTGTCAGAGCAGATCAGTGTCATCGTGCCACTTATCCGGAGGAAAATGCACCTGCTTCTACATGGAAATAAGGTGCATTATCTGCCAATTTGTGCTGCTTATTTCTACTGCTCCTCAGGTTTGATGAGTGGCGAGTGCAATGGCTAAATCAGGAGGCTGTGGAGGAGAGAGGAGAGTGTTCCTGCCTTCTAAGGGGACACACTATCACAGGCTCTGAGCATCTCCCTCTTCAGCTTCAGGTTGGTTGGGACTTCTCAGACCTGTATCATAATGGAATGTATTTTGCTATGAAAACTGGCCATTCTATTTTTCAATTGAAAAATATATATGTAACTCATAACATTCTTCCAGTGTGGTGAGTTTTTAGTCATATTTTGAAAGGTAGGGTGAGCCATAAGGTATGGAGAGACACTGATTCATAATGAGGAATCTGAAAGCTTCAACCAAAATATTGGCTGGAAGTGTTTAAAAGTAAATACATACAACTATAAAATGTATAACTCATTATTTTTTTAAAATTTTCACAGTTCATGAAATACCTCCTAATTGTTAAGGGGTCAATGAATACAGAAATATTGAACTCATATTTGTAAATAAACTAGCAATCGCTGTGATAAGCTAGGGATGCATTCTATTTTTACTCTTCCCAATTATAGGTAGGGAATTGAACCAAGAACGATTAAGCAACTTGTTTTAGATCACTTGGGTATTTATTTTGTGACAGTCCCTGGATTTGAAATTAAGCAATTTAACTTAAGAGCCCGAGTTTTTCAATAGTTCTGAGACATATACACATGTACATACTAGCATGCAAGAAAGACAAAGATGCATAGATAAATGCACAAGCAGGCATTTCCACACACATGCACACACATTCAAATCAGCTTAGTGTGGGTATATATACTTCTTTTTTGTATCTTACTGATTTTAAACAATTAATACTCTCAGATCAATCATTTTAACACTGAAATGAGTAACTGTGACAAATATTCAAAGATGTACTTCAAGAAAAGTCTAGAATTTGCTATCCAGGAAATGCAAATAGAAGCCAAAATGAAATACCACTTTATACCCACTTGGATGATATATTAGTCAATGTTCTGTATAATCAAAAAGACAGGTAGTAATGAGTGTTGGTGAGATGTGGAGAAACTGGAACCCTTGTATGCTGCTGATAGAAATGTAAAATGGTGCAGTCATTTTGAAAAGCAGCCTGACAGTTTTTTTTAAGTGGTTAGACATAGAGGTACCATATGGCCCAGTAATTCCACTCCTAAGGATATAACCAAGAGAAATGAAAACATTTGTTCACCCAAAAACTTGAACAGGAATATCCACAGCAGCCTTAGTCATAGCTACCAAAAGGTAAATAAAATAGCCATCAACTGCATGGATAAGCAAAATGGGTATAATGCAATACCTTTCAGCCATAAACATTAATGAAGTACTGATACATGCTACAATATGAATGAACCTTGACTACACTAGAAATTGAATTAGTATTCATAAAGGCCATAAATTGTATGATTATATATGTGATATATATATATATATATATACTCGGGATCTTGGGCATGCATGCACATGTGCCCGGCGTGAATCTAAGCCAGTGGGTCTGGGACTCAAACTGCGGTCGGCTACATGGGAGTTCAGCAACATAGCTATTACGCTAACTGCTGGTCCCTGATTATATATTATAGAAATGCCTTGCCTAGAGTAGGCAAATCTATCAAGTCAGAGAGCAGATTTGTGACTTACCAGGATAGAGGGATAGAGCAATAGCGAGGTGAGGGCTGAGCAGTGCAGGGTTTCTATGGGAGAGGTAGCAATGTTCTATAATCTATTGGATTGATATCTTCATGGTTCTGTGAGCACAGTAAAAGCTATTGAATTATGAACTTTAAATTGGTAAATTGTATAATATGTGAATTACATTTCAAAAAGTTAGAGGGGTTTTCTTTTCTTTTTTTTTTTTTTGAAGAGATTTTCACTGTAGGGCGCGTGCGCTCGCCAGACAGACAGAGAGAGACATAGAGACAGAAAGCGAGAAATCACCCCCCAGGGGGGATGGTCACGCCACAATCCCTTCTCCTCCATTCTCCTCTCGGGATCTTGGGCACACACGCACACGCGCCCGGCGTGAGTTTTAAGCCACCGGGTCCGGGACACGAATCGCGGTCGACTACGTGGGAGTCCAGCGACATAGCCATTACGCTAACTGCTGGTTCCTGAGGGGTTTTCTTTAATCAAAAATGCAGGTCGTTTTTTGTTAAAAGAGGGAAGCCAGCAGGTGGTGTGGTGGTTAAGGTACTGGACTACCACAAGGCTGACTGTGGTTCAAGTCCCAGACATGGTGGCTTGCTTTCTCACTTTTCCTCTCTCTCTCTCTCTGGTGAGTTCACATGTACTATGCTATACCAAATTTAAAAACAACAATAATAAAAAATAAAATTTTTTAAAAAGGAAAAAAAAAGGGAACCGGATTATGGTGTAGTGGTAACAAAATACTGCGATACTGGACTCGCATGGGAAACTCCTGAATTTACACTCTGAATCTTCCCTGCGCACTAAGTGTACATGCACCTGTGTGCATCAGACTGGCTGAAATGGAGGATGGATCGCAAGTGAAGACCTGGTTGGAGGTGCTCTTCTCTCTTTCTGTCTCTTTCTTCTTCTTATGGAGAAATAAAAAACCAAAAAACAAAAAACAAAGAAAAGCAATTATTAAACTTATAAATAAAGAGAATACTAGGTTTACATTGTAATTCTGAACATTTGAGTTGGTTGACTAGTGTAATAAGTTACTTTTTCAACTCTCAGTTTCCCCATTTGTAAAATATGGGTAATCATATTTACAATTCAGCATGGTCAGAACAAAAGATAATGCTTGTAACATGGTCAGGGCACAACAGATTTCTGATAAATGCAGGTAGGTGCAGAAATTGTTATTAATCTTGAATTCTATTTTGTGGCCCATAAAAGAACAACCAAGTGTAGAGAAAACAGAAGCGAAGGAAAGTGAGGACTGAGAAAATTACAGAAGAGAGGCAAAGAAAAGGGCAGACACAGAGGGTGAATAGGGGAAGGAAAGAGGAAAAAGTCCAGTGAACATTTGGAGAGGTCAAACATGGAAAAGTAGGAACAGAAACCAGTGAAGAAACATCTTCTGAAGGAGGACTGAGGGAAGTTGGTTATTACATGCTGCTATGAATGTTGTTAGGACATTGTTTTTTCCTTGTTCTAGAATTTTCTTTTTCATTATTTTTAATTGACATCATGATTGTACATATTTATGGATACAGTGCGATATTTTGATACAGGAATACAACATGTATTGATAAAATCAGAGTGATGAGCACATTCAGCACCACAAACACTGATCATTGCTTTGTGTTGTGAACACTCTTCTATGTGTTGAGAAATCACTCATTACTTCCTTCTAGTAATCTTGAAGTTTACAATAAATGATTGTGAACTGTAGTCCCCCTACTATTGTATAGAATACTAGAATTTATTCTTCCTATTTGATTTAATTTTTAAAACTCCTTTTAGAGAGATTTTTGCTGTAGAGTGCATTCGTTTGCCAGAGAGACAGAGAGAGACAAAGAGACAGAAAGCAAGAAATCACCCTTGAATCCCTTCTCCTCTAGGGATTTTGTGCACTCACGCATGTGCACCCAGTGTGAGTTTTAATCGGTTAGATCCAGGACTTGAACCATGGTTGACTACATGGGAGTCCAGCAACATAACCATTATGCCATCTGCTGGCCCCTTTAACTGTAATTTTGTATTCATTAACCAGCTTTTCTTTGTTCTTCTTCTCTCTCTTGCCTTCTCAGCCTCTGAACCCCCTATTTTGCTCTCTAGTTCTGTGAGATCAACTTTTTAAGTTTCCATGAATAAGAATATATATTATTTATCTTTTTGTGTCCAGTTTATTTTACTAATTATACCCTCTAGGCTCATCTATGTTGCTGCAAATGATCAAGTTCTTATTTATTTATTATTATTTTTTATTTTGAGAGAGTTTTTTTTTAATTTTTTTTTTCTTTTTTGGAGAGGTTTTTGCTATAGGGCGCGTGCGCTTGCCAGACAGACAGAGGGAGACAGAGAGATAGAAAGTGAGAAATCACCCTCCAGAGGGGATGGCCACACTGCAATCCCTTCTCCTCCATTCTCCTCTCGGGATCTTGGGCACTCATGCACACACGCCCGGCGTGAGTCTAAGCCACCAGGTCCGGGACTCAAACCGCAGTTGACTACATGGGAGTCCAGCAACATAGCCATTACGCTAACTGCTGGTCCCGAGAGAGGTTTTTGCTACAGGGTATGTACACTTACTGGAGAGACAGAAACTGAGAAATCATCCTCAGGGGGGATGGCCACACTGCAATCCCTTCTCCTCTGTTCTCCTCTAGGGATTTTAGACAAGCACGCACACACACCTGATGTGAGTTTTAAGCTGCCCAGTCTGGGACATGAACTGCAGTCGACTCCATGGGAGTCCAGTGATGTAACCATTATGTAATCTTGCTGGCCCCATGCAAATGATCAAGTTTTATCACTGACTAGAAATGATTAATTAGTGGATCGACCACCGTCTAATCTTTTTCATTCTGGAGTCTTTATTTTTTAAGGTTTTTGTCCTAGGGCACATGCTCTTGCCATAGTGGAGAGAGAGAGAGAACAAGGTAATGAGAGAGAAAGTGAGAAATCACCCCCCAGGAGGCAGGGCCACGCTGCAATCCCTTCTCCTCCATTCTTCTCCTGGGACTTTGGGCACTCATGCACACATGCTTGGCATCCTTTTCAAGCTGTCAGGTCCGGGACTTGAACAATGGCCAGCCATATGGGAGTCCAGCATCAATCATTATGCCACCTCCTGGTCCCATTCTTGAGTCTTTAAAATTCTGGGTTTTCATTCTTTCCTCCTCCTGCCCATGTTCTCACCAATCTGGAGGTATATACCTCCACACACTCTAGATGCAATTCTCTTCTGACAACCATATGCCAGAGTTTTGAGTCGTGTGAATGAAGTAACCATGCAGCCTCTGAAAAATAAAGTGGCCTGGGAACCAGTAGTTAGCGTAATGGCTATGTCGCTGGACTCCCACGCAGTCGACCACGGTTCGTGTCCCGGACCCGGTGGCTTAAAACTCACGCCGGGCGCGTGTGCGTGCGTGCCCAAGATCCTGAGAGGAGAATGGAGGAGAAGGGATTGCGGCGTGACCATCCCCCCTGGGGGGTGATTTCTCGCTTTCTGTCTCTATGTCTCTCTGTCTGTCTGGCGAGCGGATGTGCCCTACAGTGAAAATCTCTCCAAAAAAAGAAAAAATAATAATAAAAAAATAAAGTGGCCTGAACAACAGGTGTGAGGACAGATGAAATGAGACTGAAGGGCAGACTAGGCCAGTGGGAATTCAGTATTTCTTAGGTTTATTCATAGTCACACTTTTTTTTTCCTCTTATACAGAAGCAGAATGTTAATGGCCAACACTAATTTGGTTAAGCTGGTTTGGAGATTCGAAATCCAGAAAACAGACTCACCAATCAGATAGATCTGTGTGATCTTGAGCAAATTATTAATCTGTGACATGTTATTATATAATATTGTACAATTATTAACACATAATTGTACATTATGAGTTACAGTGTAATGTTTGATACATGTATACAATGTGTAATGGTCAAATTAGAATAATTAGTATATCCATCATCTTAGATATTTATTATTTCTTATTGTACTTTTAAATGGTAAAAATGTGAACTGGTCTCTGATTCACAGTATCTTCTTAAGTGATTATGTTTGCAGTCAGCAGGCGGCATGGTGGTTAAGGTGCTGGATTCCTATACGGCTGACTGTGGTTTGAGTCCTGGACCTGGCGGTTTGAAAATCACATTGGGAGGGTGTATATATACCCAAAATCCCAAGAAGAGGATGGAGAAGGGACTGCAGAGCGGGCAACCTCGGGGGGGGGGCGTGATTTCTCATTTTACCTCTCCGTCTCTGGTGAGCTCAGGCATCCTATGGCAAAATCTAATAAAATAAAATATAAAATAAAATAAAATAAAAAATATTATGTTGGTTTAACTCTTATTTTGGTTTCAGTTTGTTACTCTGCACCTTAGGAATTTGTATTTTACCAAGTAGAAGTCAAATAATCTGTGTTTCAAAGAAAGCAAGAAAGAAATAATTGATACAACTCAAGACTAGATCTGAAAGCAAAGTAAGTTTTGTCTGCTTTTGAAAATAAATTCTTAACATATTTAGTAACATAACTACCTGCATTTGGAGGATATCTGTGTGTGTATATAAATAAGTTGCTTAATTTCCTCTTAAGTGCTGATACAAAAACGGAAGTACAAAAATATTGCATGGTATTTCCGGTCCTACTGGAAGTATCAAGAACCATATAGGCTCCCAGCCCAGCTGTGATTATCAGTGCTCTTCTGGAAGCCATGTGGCAAATCAAGGCTAGGTTCCCAGGTTAACTTGTACAAGCAGAATACAGGTGTACTCATGATCCTGACGGGCTGAAAGGGCTGGGGTAGGGTGGGGGTGTCATGTGAAGGGTGCTTCTCTCTCTTCCTCTCTCTTTGTCTCTCTCTCATGAAATAAACTTGAAAAGAATTATTTAAGCTCCCATGTAAACACAGTAGCTATGTTCATTTCTATTAGGTCTTTATCCAATCTGTATGCTTTCCAGAAGATGTTGCAAATAGGAGTTCATGAAATCTGCTACAAAAATCAATTTACCTTGAAGTTTCTCAGCCTGAGTTTGTGCCACACTTTGATTTGAATGAGGGCAAATGAGTGTGTAAGTATGCCCTGCACAGCAATATTTCTGTTAGCAAGAGACTGCATGTACAGTGGTGGTCCCATAGGACTGTAATGGAGCTGAAAAGTCCTACATCCTAGTGATCTTGTAGCTATTACGACGGGGTAGCTCAACGCAGTCCTCACACATTTGCGGTGATGCTGGTGTAAACAAGCCCACTGCAGGGCCAATTATATAAAAGTATAACATATTTAATTAGGTATAGTACTTAATATTTGACAATGCTTACAAGCAATTACGTCACTGGTTCATGTATTTACTATACTATACTTTTTATTATTACTTTGGAGTGTATTCCTTCCATTTATTTTTAAAAAAATAAAAGTGTTTGCTGAAGGCCAGTGGGTGGCATGATGGGTAAGGCACTGGATTCTTAGGTGGTTGACTGTGGTTTGAGTCTGGACCTGGTCGCTATCTTTCTCACTTTCCCTTTCTCTCTTTCTCTCTCTGTCTCACCTCTGGTCAAATTAAAAATGATAAGAATAAATAAAATTAAATAAATAATTCTTTAAGAAAGAAAATATATACGTATATGGAGGAGTCCGACCCGGTAGGGCCCAGGATCTGTCTTTGTGGTGGTCACACAACAATGAAATCACCTATTTACACATTTCTCAAAAATATCCCTGGTGTTTTGATGCATGATTATATATCTAAGTATCACCTGCAGGCTTAACCATCTATGTGTTATAAAGGACATGAAATAAGTATAAAGACCATCATTCTTTTCAATGTTTTTTTTTTTTTTTGAGAGATTTTTGCTATAGGGCGTATACGATTGCTGGAGAGACAGAGTCAGGAAACAAGAAATCCCCCCTGGGGAGATGGCCATGCTGCAATCCTTTCTTCTCCATTCTCCTCTTAGAAATTTGGGCATGCACGCACATGTGACTGGTGTGAGTTTCAAGCCATCCGCGGTCTACCACAAGGGAGTCCAGCACCTTAACCATTGTGCCACCTGCTGACCCCCTTCATATCAATTTTTAAAGTGTAGTTGCAGAGACATAAAAGCAAATGCATGAAATAGCTAGAAACTGAGCGAAAGACGGCAGTACTAACATTTTGGAGAGAAACATTTTAGAAATGCTGGAACAAGAGGGGAGCTAGACGGCAAGAATTGAGTTGATGTTTGAGAAAATGAAGTGAGGTGCTGACAGCGAATGGCAGGAGATTGGGTTTTCATCTCATCGTCATCAAGAATTGAGTTGATGTTTGAGAAAATGAAGAGAGGTTCTGACAGCGAATGGCAGGAGATCGGGTTTTCATCTCATCGTCACGGCCATTTTATGGAAGTTTTTACACGCTTTCTTTAATAATTCTCCTTTTCCTCTCTTGATTCCTTCCTTTTCTTCCTTCTTTAGATTTTAAGTGGAAGACTGGAGTATGTGGTGGTGTCTGTACGCTCAGACTGTACTCAGGTGTGAATCTTTATCTTCATTACCTACTGGTAGACATTTTGTGAATGTAAATTACTTTAATAACTGCCTTTAATTTCTACTTTACTCAGGTTATATTAAACATACTAACTAATCTTTGAATAGTACTAAAAAGTTTACCTAGAATTCCCCCCGATTATCTCATTTGATCTCATAATTACCATGTCAGGTAATTTCTTATTAGCTCATTTTACATATAATGTACTGAGACTTAGAATGAGCATTTTCCTGAGTTTGCTGGATTAAAAAATGAGCAGTTGTAAGGTCCTAAATATCCTTTCAGCATCAGAAGAAAAAATTACATGCCCGATTTAAGATTTGGAAATGTGAAGGAAGGAGAATGGCATTTTTCTGTCATAGCGAAATTTCAGCCAAAGTTCTTAAAACATGAAGGACATAAAGAGTGGAGAACAAAAGTGTTAACTCTAACCCCATAGAATTTTCTAGTGGAAAATCACGCCCACAGCCCCAGTATAAGAGAAGAGCAGACATTCAAGGGAAGATTCGGGGAAGGCAATGTTTTTACCTCTTTGCTTTAGGAAGGGGAGGAACAGCTTCCTTACTGTCTGCCAGACTCCATCATTAAATATTCTGATGTCGGGACCAGCAGATGGCGTAATGGCTATGTCACTGGACACCCATGTAGTCGACTATGATTCGAGTCCCAGACCTGGTGGCTTACACTCACACCCGGCACATGTGCATGTATGCCCAAGATCCCGAAAGGAGAATGGAGGAGAAGGGATTGCGGCGTGGCCATTCCCCCTGGGGAGTGATTTCTTGCTTTCTGTCTCTCTGTCTCTCTCTGTCTTTCTGGCAAGTGCACGCACCCTATAGCAAAAACCTCTTCCCTGCAAAAATAAATAAATAAATAAATAAATAAATAAATAAATAAATAGTCTGGTGTCTGCAGGAGGAAATCTGGCCTCTCATCTTGGCTTCAAGAGTGTTGAGACTGTCAGGATCTTGAGGGTTGCTCCTGGAGTGGCAAAGACCACAGTTCTTGGTGTTCTCTAGGTTGGGGGGCGGTGGTATAAAGCCTGATATCTGCCTCTTGCTTGGAGGAATCTAAACGTCTGAGGCTGCATGGAGGTGACTGCAGAAAAAGAGGCCAAAATCAGCAGTCTAGCTGCACATCTCCCGTGCGCAGAGCCAGTGTGTGTATTTTGCCATAAGACGGTATAGACAGTAGCCAGGCTTGGAGCATCTTGAACGGCTCTTGGCCAAGAAGGGTGTGTATGTTTCTGTAAAGCCAGTTCATCAGCCATACAGGAGGGCTGCCATTTGGATATTTAATGTGACAGACAAAAAAATATTTGCTATCTCAAAAAGAACTATGGAAAGTGTTGTCCATAAACAGTGGAAAAAGGAGAGTGAAAAAGCCTGGGATGTGGATCAGCGCATGGTGTAATGGTTACGTCGCTGGACTCCCATGTAGTAGACTGCAATATGAATCTCAGACCCGGTAGCTTGACTTTAATAACTGCCTTTAATTTCTACTTTACTCAGGTTATATTAAACATAACTAACTAAGTGGGTCATGTGTGCGTGCTTGCCCAAGATCCCAAAAGGAGAATGGAGGAGGAGGGATTGCGACATGGCCATCCCCCCAGGGGGTAGGGTGATTTCTCACATTCTGTCCCTGTCTCTCCAGTGAGCGCATGCACCCTATAGCAAAAATCTCTCTTAAAAATTAAAATTAAATTTAAAAAAAGTCAGGGCTATGGGTCTGTCCCTGTCTCTCCAGTGAGCGCATGCACCCTATAGCAAAAATCTCTCTTAAAAAAATAAAATTAAATTTATAAAAAAGTCATGGCTATGGGCCCAGCTGGTGGTGTGGTGGTTAGAGTGTCTGGATCCGATTTGGCTGACTACACTATGTGAGTTCTGACCTGGAGACTTGGAAACAGACCTGGTATGTAGGTGAGAAGGGATGACAGCCTGCGATCATCCCCCCTGGGGAGTGCTTTCTCACATTCTCATTCTCTGTCTCTCTCTGGGGAGCTCATGTGTCCTATAACAAATTAAAAAAAAAAAATCCGACTGTGATATTCACACTATTTCACAATTGGTAGGACCTGCATGCTCACTAACTGAAAAGACTGCCTTGCAGAGCTGGAGTGCACTGGCAGATCAACATGCAAGAAAGTAGGCTTTGTTTCCCTTCTATACTAATACTCGCCAAACCTTAGGTCAGTCTGGATGTGAAAGTTTAGGTTTAGATTGGAGTAGACTCTTTAACATGAAAAATGAGATTTTCCAAATTTATTGGACCTGCTGGAGATGTCTAGAGGACCCTGTGAAGATTGTCCAAAGAACTTGTGGGAGACCATACATGCTAATGCTGGTTCGTACCCTTCAAGTTCAGCAAGCCTACTAAATGATTTCCATTTACAAATGGATTCTTATACACCAGTCATGAACAACAGACCAAAAAAGTTTGACATAGACTTGGGTTCCCTTTTGTGTGTGAGTTTTAGAACTGAGGTCCACGCAAGTGAAGTTTCTGGGCCAAAGTCAGACGCATAGGTTAACTGGAGAACCCTGAACCATAGACAGGGAGTCTGAAGCAAGGTCAAATCACCTTTTTACAAAACGGATACCATGTTGAACTGCTTAGGGTTACACAACACACATGTAATTTCCTCCATAAACTACAGGAAAGGATAATTTGTTGCAGCCCCAGGAGTAAACAAGATTTTTGGTGAGACTCTAAAGAAAGTAAAGATAAAAGAAGAAAAAGCTTTATCTTATATTGTTACAAGTTCACTTAGTTTTGGAGGAAATGCTGAAGGCTAGAAAACAGCTGCAGAATCCAATTATTAAAGAAAGGAATCAGAGTCATACCAGAGACTTACAGTCAGTTCAGGGAACAGTGATCTCTAAGGACTGGCTGGAGAAAATAGTTTGGAAGATCCAGCAGAAATAGAGGGGAAAGCATTATTTTAATCTAACTAGGCCAGCATATGGGAAAGAATGCCTCATATGTGGAATAGTTTGTTGTTGAGACAAGCACACTTTTTTCCTTCATAAAATGTTTGATTAAATACTCCATGTTCTCTACTTTGTGTTCTTCTAATGTGCTACACTGTGATGCATATTTAACTTCTCTTTATTAAAAAGGAGGTGCAAGATGGTGGCAGGGTGGTAACACAAGGGTCTGCCAGGTGACCCACATAGGAAGGTTTGTGTTTGTACCTTGAGACCTCCCAAAGTCTGTCGTGCAAGCAGGTGCCCATGATCAAGGCTGGCTGGAAGCTGGGGGTGGGTCGTGGCATGAAGACACCTTTGGGTGTCTATCTGTCTGTCTGTCTCTTTCTCTGTCTTTCACTCTCTGTCTTTTGGTCATTAAAGAAATAAACTTGTAGGCACCAGCAGTTAGCGTAATGGCAATGTCTCTGGACTCCCATGTAGTCAACCACAGTTCGAGTCCCAGATCCGGTGGCTTAAACTCTGGGCGTGTGTGCATGTGTGCCCGAGATCCCAAGAGGAGAATGGAGAAGAGATTGCGGTGTGGCCATCCCCCCCGGGGGGTGATTTCTCGCTTTCTGTCTCTCTGTCTCTGTCATTCTGGCAAGCACACATGCAAAAACCTCTCCAAAAAAAAAAAGAAAAGTTCTTGTCTTAGGAGTAGGTCTCTTGTTTGGGAGAAGTTTAGTAAGAATATTCAAAGATGGAGGAGATAACTGCTACTAGGTCAGCTCCGAGGCCAGGTAGTGAAGGTAGCTAGATCCTACATGGCCAACCACGTGGTTCGAGACTCAGACGTGGCATGTGTGTCCAAAATCACGAAGGGAGGGAGAGATGTAGGAGAAAGGATTGCTGCATGACTATTCCTTATGACAGGTGCATTCTCCTCTGCCTCACTGTGGAGATTGAACATGACCTTTGACAAAACAAAACAACAAACAACAAAGACAAACCTGAGACCTCAGAACTACCCTCCTGGAGTGTATATTCTAATGCAAACATAGTCCCCTGAAAAATAAACATAATTAGGGGGCCAGCAGGTGGCATAGTGGTTAAGGTACTGGATTTTCACACAGTGCTCTGCAGTTTGAGTCCTGGACCTGGTGACTTCAAACTTGTGCTAGGCAAATGTGCATGCATGCCCAAAATCTCAAGAGGAGAATGGCAAAAGGATTGCAGTATAGCCATCTTCCCAGGAGGAGGGGGAGTTTGGTTTCTCAATTTCTCTCTCTGTCTCTCTGTGTCTCTGGTGAGCATGCATACCCTATAGCAAAACTCTCTCTTAAAAAAAAAAAAAAAGAAAAGAAACAATTAGCAAAATACCCTGTAAAGAATAAAAAGCAAGTAAAGTGAAATCAAGAGGTCCAGTGAGTCTGGGGGTAGGGCACAAGGTAGCAGTTTCACTGAGTGACTGTCATAGGAAGAAATATGCAGGTTAGACTTGAGTTTGACCTGTGACAACAGATACCTGAGGCTTGCTCATTGGTTATATGTCTTTTCTGCTACCCCAGAACAACATCAGGTTTTCTGCCTTTAAAATACAAGTTCCTTTCCTCCTACTCTTCTTCCTACTCGTCTCTTAAAATGTCATGTCTACCTGCTACACAGCTAGGGGCTGATAAGGTGGCATCCAGGCAGGTTAACGTGGGCAGTGCTTTCTGAAGGCAAAGGTACAAGGCTATATATGCCACCACGCACGGATTACTGCTGCATTTGTTTGCTTGTAGATCCTCACAACCTCACTGGTATTTTATCAATAAGAATGTCGGTATTTTAACAGTTGGAGGATATGACAGGCATGGGTAGCCAGTCCATGGTTTTCAACTTGTGCTAATCAGAGAGCTTTGAAAAATGCCAGTGCCAGGGCCTAAGGCCAGGGATATTGTTGTAATTGACTTCGGTACGGCCTGGGTATTCATATGTGTAGGAAGGTCCAGTGATAGTGAGATGTCCAGAGCTGGGTGCCCCAAGAGTGCCAGGCAGCCTGAAGGTACTTTTAAAGACATGTCCCATGTGCTTTAACCCTCACAATGTGGCAACAAAGGCACTGGGGCCCTCTTTTTGCAAAGAAGGAGACTGTATTTCTGAGTGATGGCGTGATTTTCCCAGAGCCACATCACTAGGATGTAGAAGGGTGTATTTCATTTCTGACATCGTATTTGGAAATTGTGGGTTGGAAAAGCTAATTCAGCTCCACTCAAATAAAATGGTTTACTTGTGAAACGTTTTTCCACCATCTGCGCCTCTGAAAATAGAGTGGCAAGTTCCATTATGGAACTGTAGAAAGTTTGACCTCAAATGAACAACTGATAAAAAGTGAAATTAAATAACATACCTGATTTTAGAGAGGGGATCCTAAAATAGGCATCTTTAAATGATTTCTATTGTTTGCTTTTATGTTTATACATTTCAACAGAGAGATTCAGCCAACTTTGATTTTTTAATGTTTGAAACGGCATTTCTCCCATCATTTCTAAGCAAGATAAACCCAGGAAACACTAGAAATTTCATGCACAAGGTTTTTCTTCCTGATGATAATGCTTGAGGAATGTAAAATATTGATAAAACTAAAATCTATGTTAAGAAATTTTGAATTATTGCTTTAGTGATAAATACGTTTTAATATGGGGGATACTGTTAAAATGACTGCTTCTCACATTATGGCCATTTTACTCCCCTGGACATGTGTGAATCTTTGGAGAAAATGTCTTTTTACCCCCCTTCTCCCCAATTGAAAGGTGATTTTGTGTATGATAAGAAATGCAAAAGGTAATTTTTTTTTTTTAAAAGGATGATAGTGAAGAGGATGTATACCTGCCAGCCCAGAAACAGTGCCCCACGGGTCTTCAGAGTTAGCCAGTTTTACCAAATTTTTCTTTGTTTATGTGGCTATTTTGGGAGCCATACTTCATGACTACGAACATAAAATAAATCTATTTACCTTTGTCTATGGAAAACATCATAGGCAAATTGACTGTTCTGTATCTTGATATTTTTGCTGATTAGTATTTCCTGTAGTCATTATCCAAACGCATTTTTTTTTTTTAGTTATGACATAGTATTACATGATATGGATACACCAACATGTATTTTTTAAAGACTTATTTTATTTAACTTTGTTTTATTTATTTATTTATTTTAATTTGATGAGAAAGGGAGGGAGAGAGAGAGAGAGAGAGAGAGAAATGGAAAGTAAGAAACAAGCCACCAGGTCTGGGACTTGAATCACGGTAGCCCATGTGGAGTCCAGCACCTTTAACCACCATGCCACCAGGCAGCTCCAACACCAACATGCATTTCATTTAACCAGTACCTATGAATGGACATCTATGAGTTGTAAGGTTTCAGTGTTATAAACAGTACTACCACATGCTCTATGAAGTCTCTGAAGCAACTTTCATTTTGACCAAGTATATATGAGGATCTATCTGTTCTCCTATACTTGGGTGAAAACTATGTTATCACATTTTAAAATTTTTATCCAATCTAATAGGTAAAAATGCTTGTTTATTGTTTTAATTTATATTTTGTACATTGTGGAATACTGACTGTATATTCATGTTTCTGAAAGCAGTAAGTGCTTCTTTTCCTCTGAGCTGCCTGCGTCTGACTTAATTCGTGAAGGGAATAAAGATACATACCCATGTAAATCCCCATGTACCTACCACCTAGCTTCACATGTAGAACATTATTACTCGGTCTCTAAAAAACCCCTGTCAATGAGGCCAGCTGGAGATGTGGTGGCTAAGGCAGCTGGATCAAATATGGCTGACTGAGCGGTTTGAGTCCCAGGCCCAGTGGCTTGTAAAAACATGTCAGATGCATGTTTATACATTGCCAAAATCTCCGGTGGAGAATGGAAGAGAAGGGATTGTGGAGTGGCCATCACCCCAGGGGGTGATTTCTTACTTTCTCTCTCTCTCTCTGTCAGTTTCTCTTCGGCAAGCACAAATACACACTCAAGTAAAAACTGAAAAACAGAAAACAAAATGAAAAACCCTGTGGATGAGGTGATTTCCATTTCCTCCTCGCCACTCAGAGACAATGACTGTCTTAAATTACATGTTGTGTTCTCTTGCTTTTCTCAATAATTTTATGACATCTTACTGAATCCCGAAATATTAGGTCATTAAGTTTTGCCTGCTTTTAAAATTTGTATATTAAATCAAATTATATGCATTTATGACTTGATTGTTTATTCACACAAATTATTTTTATAGTGTTATTTTTGTAAGATTCATCCATGTCTATACCTTCATGTTTGTGTCTTTTAAGTATTTTAAAACACTGAAGTTAAAGAAGAAATTTCTTCAAAAGTTACATTTCTCATTCTATAATTCCTTTTTCTGGCCTCCATTTCTTCTATTTATTTCTGCTAATATTTTAGGGAAAATGTATATCTATCTTCTAATATTCTAAATCATTCTTTTTCTGTTATTTAATTTAGCCTTTAAATTTTACATATCAGACTTTAACATCTAGGACATATTTGCTTCTTTTCTATATATCCTAAGTCTTTTTAAATTTTTATCTTTTTTATTCCAGAGATTGTACGTGCTTGATAGAAAGAGAGAGAGAGAGAGAGAGAGAGAGAGAGAA